>NW_020327382.1:0-12764 GCF_001858045.2 Oreochromis niloticus | reverse complement strand
TTATATGTTCATTTTCCTTGAACAGCGCAAATGGCTCCACAGCGCCCCCTACAAAATTTCAAAACAACAGCCCCTGCTCTGTGTTTTATGTATGAGTTTGAAACCTGGCAAGCTTATTGGAGATATCAAGATGTACAAAAAAGTCTCTTGAGCAATATCCCAAATCCAACAGGAAGTCAGCCATTTTAAAATTAATGTGTAAATTTGGCGACATTTCCCCTCTTTTCAGGCCTCATACTTTGACGAACTCCTCCAAGGGATTCATTAGATTTACGCGATCTCCTGTGTGTGGAATCTAAAGACCTTTGTGATGTTAAATTGCGAGCTTTTTACGTTCAGGGAACGGGGTGGTCATGCGCGACGTGGAGTTTAATCACTCGCCAAAAAGCAGTAACCTGCTGTCGCTCAAAACACAATGTCCAATCTCTCCAAAGGTCGCAGGCGTGATGAGACTCGAGCTCGGAAATGTTTGTTATGCCATTTGTCAGTAATGGTTAGAGCGCCACCTAGTGGACGACTATAATAATGGTTGAATGAGATGAAATTTAGCTGGTGGTTAAATGCATGAATTCCATCAATGTGACATCAGATCGAAGCGCTGGTTTTAGGTGTTGGGCTTGGCTCGACGCGCCGGGGGTGCGAGGGCCCTCATATCGCTGCTTGCAGCTTTAATTATTATTATTATTATTATTATTATTATTCAGGCAAAACAAGGGCCTTTTTGAGGGCCTAAACATGCTCAAAAACTCATGAAATTTTGCACACATGCCAGGTCTGGTGAAAAATTTGTATTTTAATGGTTTTACACATGAGCATTTGGAAATGGGTCTGTAGCGCCACCTATGCCTGATAAATGCAGCCTACGAACACATGGTTTGAGCTACATGTATGAAAGTTGGCACACATGTGTATCATGCCAAGACGAACAAAAAAGTCAATGGGACCATTGACGCAAACCCAAAAGGAAGTCCGCCATTTGCAAGTGAAGGTGACATTTTGGATCTAATTTTGCCATTTCCATGCCTCGAACTTTTTCGAACTCCTCTTTGGGATTTGGTCGTATAAGCTTCATATTTGGTCAGTGTCAACTACACACCTGGGCCATGTTAAATTGCGGAGCTTTTGAGTTTTCGTGATACGGTGAAGCGGCGCCGCCATGGCGAATTTCGATGACTCGCCATGAAAATCTTATTGCCTCTCATTCTGTCATACATGGTCCCACCTGGACCAAAGAGCAGACTTATGATAAGGCTCCACCCCTGAACATATTTCAACTGCCATATTTGACACCAGGGACAGCGCCACCTAGTGGCAACAGGAAATGTCATGTTTTACACTTTGGTGTACAGTATTGTGATCGATGACATCTGCAGCCTCAAATTTCTTCAGGAAAGCCTTAAGGAGTTGGTCTTCGGTTAGAGTGAAAACTGTGACTTTTCGTCAGAGGGTGTGACCCCTGCAGCATGGCGAAGTTTGATGTCTCGCCATGAAGAAACAAATTAGTGTAACTCAATGAAATCCAGTCTGATCAGTACCAGACTTTACAGGGATGATGTCAGACCCGCCCTGAACAGATTGATGTGCCCATTGTCAGGAATACGTAGAGCGCCACCTAGTGGCAACAGGAAATGTCATGTCTTAAATTTTGTTGTACTGATTTTCACAGGTACGTCGTGGCCACCTCAAAAGCGGTGAATATCACCATCAGTCCCTCGTGATGCTTCAGTGAGAAAATTGTGACTTTAAACTCAACGGCGCACCCTGGTGGCAACGCTGTTCACCATGACCATTGAAGTGGCTTTTGAGGGGTTTGGAAAGTTTGAAAAGTCTTGAAATTTGGCCCACACCTCCAATGTGATGAGCGCTATCGAGTTATGTCATCATTTTCGTCGAACAGCGCAAAATGGCTCCACAGCGCCCCCTACAAAATTTCAAAACATCAGCCCCTGCTCTGTGTTTTATGTATGAGTCTGAAACCTGGTAAGCTTATAGGAGATGTCAAGATGTACAAAAAAGTCTCTTGGAGCAATATCCCCAATCCTACAGGAAGTCAGCCATTTTAAAATGAATGTGTAATTTTGGCGACATTTTCCCCTCTTTTCAGGCCTCATACTTTGACGAACTCCTCCAAGGGATTTTATCATATTGCCGCGATCTCCTGTGTGTGGAATCTAAAGACCTTTGTGATGTTAAATTGCGAAGCTTTTTACGGTCAGGGAAATGGGGTGGTCATGGCGGCACGTGGAGTTTCAATCACTCGCCAAAAAGCAGTAATCTGCTATCACTCAAAAACACAATGTCCAATCTCTCCCAAAGGTCGCAGGCGTGATAAGACTCGAGCTCGGAAATGTTTGTTATGCCATTTGTCATTAATGGTTAGAGCGCCACCTAGTGGGACGACTATAATCATGATTGAATGAGATTAAATTTGAGCTGGTGGTTAAATGCATGAATTCCATCAATGTGACATCAGATCGGACGTGCTGGTTGTAGGTGTTGGGCGTGGCTCGACGTGCCGGGGGTGCGAGGGCCCTCATATCGCTGCTTGCAGCTTTAATTATTATTATTATTATTATTATTATTTCGGCAAATGAATCGGCCTTTTGAGGGCCTAAACATGCTCAAAACTCATGAAATTTTGCACACGCGTCAGGTCTGGTGAAAATTTACGTATTTTAATGTCCGTAGACATGTCCAGGGAAAATTGGCTCAGTAGCGCCACCTAGAAAAATGAGAAACGCGAGCCCCCGAGATGGTATGACCTACATGTATAAAACTCGGAACACATATCTAACGTTCGGAGACGCACAAAAAAGTCTATTATGGCCATGTCCTAAACCCAACAGGAAGTCCGCCATTTGGAAGTGAAGGTGACATTTTGGCTCTAATTTTGCCATTTCCATGCCTCGAACTTTTGCGAACTCCTCATTGGAATTTCATCGTACAAGCTTCATATTTGGTCAGTGTCAACTACACACCTGGGCCATGTTAAATTGCGGAGCTTTTGAGTTTCGGGTTACTGTGAGGCCGTGGCGCCACGGCGAATTTCGATGACTCGCCATGAAAATCTTATTGCCTCTCGTTCTGTCATACATTGTCCGACCTTGACCAAAGTGGACACATATGATAAGGCTCCACCCCTGAACATATTTCAACTGCCATATTTGACATCAGGGACAGCGCCACCTAGTGGGAACAGGAAATGTCATGTTTACACTTTGGGGTACAGTATTGTAATGGGTGACATCTGCAGCCTCAAATTTCTCCAGGAAAGCCTTAAGGAGTTGGTCTTGGGTTACAGAGAAAACTGTGAGTTTTCGCTGAAGGGTGTGACCCCAGCAGCATGGCGAACATTGAGGTCTCGCCATGAAGAAACAAATTAGTGTAACTCAATGAAATCCAATGTGATCAGTACCAGATTTTACAGGGATGATGTCAGACCCGCCCTGAACAGATTGATATGCCCATTGTCAGGAATAGGTAGAGCGCCACCTAGTGGCACCAGGAAATGTCATGTCTTTCATTTTGTTGTACTGATTTTCACAGGTTCATCGTGGCCACCTCAAAAGCGGTGAATATCACCATCAGTCCCTCTTGATGCTTCAGTGAGAAAATTGTGACTATAAACTGAACGGCGCACCCTGGTGGCAACGCAGTTCACCATGAAAGATGAAGTGGCTTTTGAGGGGCTTGAAAAGTTTAAAAAGTCTTGAAATTTGGCGCACAGCTCTAATGTGATGAGGGATTTCTTTTTATATGTTCATTTTCCTTGAACAGCGCAAAATGGCTCCACAGCGCCCCCTACAAAATTTCAAAACAACAGCCCTGCTCTGTGTTTTATGTATGAGTTTGAAACCTGGCACGCTTATTGGAGATATCAAGATGTACAAAAAAGTCTCTTGGAGCAATATCCCAAATCCAACAGGAAGTCAGCCATTTTAAAATTAATGTGTAAATTTGGCGACATTTTCCCCTCTTTTCAGGCCTCATACTTTGACGAACTCCTCCAAGGGATTTCATTAGATTTACGCGATCTCCTGTGTGTGGAATCTAAAGACCTTTGTGATGTTAAATTGCGAAGCTTTTTACGTTCAGGGAAACGGGGTGGTCATGGCGGCACGTGGAGTTTCAATCACTCGCCAAAAAGCAGTAACCTGCTGTCGCTCAAAAACACAATGTCCAATCTCTCCCAAAGGTCGCAGGCGTGATGAGACTCGAGCTCGGAAATGTTTGTTATGCCATTTGTCAGTAATGGTTAGAGCGCCACCTAGTGGGACGACTATAATAATGGTTGAATGAGATGAAATTTTAGCTGGTGGTTAAATGCATGAATTCCATCAATGTGACATCAGATCGGAAGCGCTGGTTTTAGGTGTTGGGCTTGGCTCGAAGCGCCGGGGGTGCGAGGGCCCTCATATCGCTGCTTGCAGCTTTAATTAGGGCCCGAGCACCGAGAGTGCGAAGGCCCTATTGTATCTGCTCCGTTTCTTCTTCTTCTTCTTCTTCTTCTTATTATTATTCAGGCAAAACAAGGGCCTTTTTGAGGGCTTTAACATGCTCGAAAACTCTTGGAATTTTGCACACATGCCAGGTCTGGTTAAAAATTTTGCATTTTAATGGTTTTACATAGGAGCACTGGGAAATGGCTCTAGAGCGCCACCTATGCGCTGTTAAATGCAGCCTTACGACCACATCGTTTGGGCTACATCTATGAAATTTGGCACACATGTGTATCATGCCGAGACAAACAAAAAAGTCTGTGGCTACATATGACGCAAACCCAACAGGAAGTCCGCAATTTAGAAGTGAAGGTGACATTTTGGCTCTAATTTTGCCATTTCCATGCCTCGAACTTTTGCAAACTCCTCATTGGAATTTCATCGTACAAGCTTCATATTTGGTCAGTGTCAACTACACACCTGGGCCATGTTAAATTGCGGAGCTTTTGAGTTTTCGGGATACGGTCAGGCCGTGGTGCCATGGCGAATTTCGATGACTCGCCATGAAAATCTTATTGCCTCTCGTTCTGTCATACATTGTCCGACCTTGACCAAAGTGGACACATATGATAAGGCTCCACCCCTGAACATATTTCAACTGCCATATTTGACATCAGGGACAGCGCCACCTAGTGGGAACAGGAAATGTCATGTTTTACACTTTGGGGTACAGTATTGTAATGGGTGACATCTGCAGCCTCAAATTTCTCCAGGAAAGCCTTAAGGAGTTGGTCTTGGGTTACAGAGAAAACTGTGAGTTTTCGCTGAAGGGTGTGACCCCAGCAGCATGGCGAACATTGAGGTCTCGCCATGAAGAAACAAATTAGTGTAACTCAATGAAATCCAATGTGATCAGTACCAGATTTTACAGGGATGATGTCAGACCCGCCCTGAACAGATTGATATGCCCATTGTCAGGAATAGGTAGAGCGCACCTAGTGGCACCAGGAAATGTCATGTCTTTCATTTTGTTGTACTGATTTTCACAGGTTCATCGTGGCCACCTCAAAAGCGGTGAATATCACCATCAGTCCCTCTTGATGCTTCAGTGAGAAAATTGTGACTATAAACTGAACGGCGCACCCTGGTGGCAACGCAGTTCACCATGAAGATGAAGTGGCTTTTGAGGGGCTTGAAAAGTTTAAAAGTCTTGAAATTTGGCGCACAGCTCTAATGTGATGAGGGATTTCTTTTTATATGTTCATTTTCCTTGAACAGCGCAAAATGGCTCCACAGCGCCCCCTACAAAATTTCAAAACAACAGCCCCTGCTCTGTGTTTTATGTATGAGTTTGAAACCTGGCAAGCTTATTGGAGATATCAAGCTGTACAAAAAAGTCTCTTGGAGCAATATCCCAAATCCAACAGGAAGTCAGCCATTTTAAAATTAATGTGTAAATTTGGCGACATTTTCCCCTCTTTTCAGGCCTCATACTTTGACGAACTCCTCCAAGGGATTTCATTAGATTTACGCGATCTCCTGTGTGTGGAATCTAAAGACCTTAGTGATGTTAAATTGCGAAGCTTTTTACGTTCAGGGAAACGGGGTGGTCATGGCGGCACGTGGAGTTTCAATCACTCGCCAAAAGCAGTAACCTGCTGTCGCTCAAAAACACAATGTCCAATCTCTCCCAAAGGTCGCAGGCGTGATGAGACTCGAGCTCGGAAATGTTTGTTATGCCATTTGTCAGTAATGGTTAGAGCGCCACCTAGTGCGAGGACTATAATAATGGTTGAGTGAGATGAAATTTTAGCTGGTGGTTAAATGCATGAATTCCATCAATGTGACATCAGATCGGAAGCGCTGGTTTTAGGTGTTGGGCTTGGCTCGACGCGCCGAGGGTGCGAAGGCCCTCATATCGCTACTTGCAGCTTTAATTATTATTATTATTATTATTATTATTATTCAGGCAAAACAAGGGCCTTTTTGAGGGCCTAAACATGCTCAAAAACTCATGAAATTTTGCACACATGCCAGGTCTGGTGAAAAATTTTGTATTTTAATGGTTTTACATATGAGCACTGGGAAATGGCTCTGTAGCGCCACCTATGCCTTGTTAAATGCAGCTCTACCTATGCGCTGTTAAATGCAGCCTTACGACCACATCGTTTTAGCTACATGTATGAAATTTGGCACACATGTGTATCATGCCAAGCCGAACAAAAAAGTCAGTGGGACCATTGACGCAAACCCAACAGGAAGTCCGCCATTTCCAAGTGAAGGTGACATTTTGGCTCTAATTTTGCCATTTCCATGCCTCGAACTTTTGCGAACTCCTCATTGGAATTTCATCGTACAAGCTTCATATTTGGTCAGTGTCAACTACACACCTGGGCCATGTTAAATTGCGGAGCTTTTGAGTTTTCGCGATACGGTGAGGCCGTGGCGCCACGGCGAATTTCGATGACTCGCCATGAAAATCTTATTGCCTCTCGTTCTGTCATACATTATCTGACCTTGACCAAAGTGGACACATATGATAAGGCTCCACCCCTGAACATATTTCAACTGCCATATTTGACATCAGGTACAGCGCCACCTAGTGGGAACAGGAAATGTCATGTTTTACACTTTGGGGTACAGTATTGTAATGGGTGACATCTGCAGCCTCAACTTTCTCCAGGAAAGCCTTAAGGAGTTGGTCTTGGGTTACAGAGAAAACTGTGAGTTTTCGCTGAAGGGTGTGACCCCAGCAGCATGGCGAACATTGAGGTCTCGCCATGAAGAAACAAATTAGTGTAACTCAATGAAATCCAATGTGATCAGTACCAGATTTTACAGGGATGATGTCAGACCCGCCCTGAAGAGATTGATATGCCCATTGTCAGGAATAGGTAGAGCGCCACCTAGTGGCACCAGGAAATGTCATGTCTTTCATTTTGTTGTACTGATTTTCACAGGTTCATCGTGGCCATCTCAAAAGCGGTGAGTATCACCATCAGTCCCACATGATGCTTCAGTGAGAAAATTGTGACTTTAAACTGAACGGCGCACCCTGGTGGCAACGCGGTTCACCATGAAAGACGAAGTGGCTTTTGAGGGGCTTGGAAATTTTAAAAAGTCTTGGAATTTGGTCCAAACCTCCAATGTGATGAGGGCTTTGTTGTTATGTGATCATTTTCCTTGAATAGTGCAAAATGGCTCCACAGCGCCCCCTACAAAATTTCAAAACATCAGCCCCTGCTCTGTGTTTTATTTATAAGTCTGAACCTGGTAAGCTTATGGAGGATATCAAGATGTACAAAAAAGTCTCTTGGAGCAATATCCCAAATCCAACAGGAAGTCAGCCATTTTAAAATTAAGGTGTAATTTTAGCCACTTTTTCGCCTCTTTTCAGGCCTCATACTTTGACGAACTCCTCCAAGGGATTTCATCAGATTAACCCGATCTCCTGTGTGTGGAATCTAAAGACCTTTGTGATGTTAAATTGCGAAGCTTTTTACGTTCAGGGAAACGGGGTGGCCATGGCGGCACGTGGAGTTTCAATCCCTCGCCAAAAAGCAGTAATCTGCTGTCACTCAAAAACACAATGTCCAATCTCTCCCAAAGTTCGCAGGCGTGATGAGACTCAAGGTCGGAAATGTTTGTTATCCCATTTGTCAGTAATGGTTAGAGCGCCACCTAGTGGGACGACTATAATAATGATTGAATGAGATGAATCGTTAGCTGGTGGTTCTCGGCATGAATTCCATCAACGTGACATCAGATCGGACGTGCTGGTTGTAGGTGTTGGGCGTGGCCCGACGTGCCGGGGTGCGAGGGCCCTCATAACGCTGCTTGCAGCTTTAATTATTCTTATTATTGTGTGGATGCCCTAAAGGGCTTCCACACTATTGAGTTCCTGTTTCTCTTTATTGTGTGGATGCCCTAAAGGGCTTCCACACTATTGAGTTCCTGTTTCTCTTTATTGTGTGGATGCCCTCAAAGGGCTTCCACACTATTGAGTTCCTGTTTCTCTTTATTGTGTGGATGCCCTTAAAGGGCTTCCACACTATTGAGTTCCTGTTTCTCTTTATTGTGTGGATGCCCTAAAGGGCTTCCACACTATTGAGTTCCTGTTTCTCTTTATTCTTTATTATTATGTGTGCCTATGGAAAGAGGCACACATATTACTATTCGTCGGATTTATTATTATTATTATTATTATTATTATTCTCCAGTTTCCGCCTGAAATTTTGCAGCGAATCTCGCCTCGCAGTTTTGAGACAAGCTTCATATATGTTACTCATTTTGTGCGGCCGGATCTGGAATGGTGTGCTATGACTTTTGGTGTTTATGAATTTTATAGTTTTTTAAATATTAATATTTTAGTGAAAATTTTCCCGCGCTCCTCTGCCAAACAGTTTTGACATTAGGATTACATATGTTAGATCATTTTGTGCGGCTGGAGCTGGCTAGTATGGTGTGACTTTTGGTGTTTATAACTTTTATAGTTTTTGAAATATTTAGATTTTAGTGCAAATTTAGGCCAATTCATCTTTTGGCGCCAAATAAACAGACTTCATTTGTGGTGTCTTGGCTCTCTCTAGTGGTATACCGGGAGTAGTACAGCCGAAAAGATTTATCCTTGTGTTGAAAACTCCATATCCCACAATTCATAGCACGCCTCTACAGAGTGAACAATGGCGGCCACCACTTCGTTTTATATGTCTTTTATTCGTGTTTCTAGGTCACAAAATAAGCTTTTAAGATATTTTCAGGCGAGAATCTAGGTGTGTAAACTTCAAATATCTGCTTGTTTTATCAAGACATCCCATATTTAGCGACAGTGCTCTGACGACGTCGGTCCTGCCTGACAGCTAGCCGGCTACCTAGCTAGCTGCCGCACTTGGCTGCAAATGGATAGCGAGGGGACTCTCTCTGTAGTTTCACCTCCCCGGTCTCTCGCAAATGCTCACATAGAATCGGAGTTACAGCTGGATGTGGAAAAAATAACTGAGTTGTTTGGTGGTGCTATAACGCGGAGCTACAACAGTGGGCAGCTATCCACCGGTGTATGACAGAAAGGATATGCCGCGAATGAGACATACGAGGCAGGCGACTGGTGTTTGCTAACGCGGAGGTCAATCGTGGATCAGGGAAAGCGAAGGCAGGAGCGTGAGGTGAACTGAATTTCAGGTAAGAAGTTATGACCTGCACTCTATTTGGGTCAGATATAAACCGAGTTTAGGTGTAGTTTATTTAGCAACAGTTCTCTTACGTGTTGCTGATAGCCGGCTGGCTAGCTAGCTAGCTAGCGCGGCTAGCGACCCTTCCTGAAAAACCACCCAGGCTTGGCTGATAGTGAGGTGGCTAAAATGTGTTTAATCGCCCGATCGCTCGGCAAGGGTCTGTGTCTTAGCTGGACTTATTTTTCGTTTATATGGGCCGATGATGCTGGTCGATGTGGAAAAAATAACTGAGTTGTTTGGTGGTGGAGCTACAACAGAGGGCAGCTATCCACCGGTGTGTGACAGAAAGGACATGCCGCCAACGAGACATACGAGGCCGGGCAGGCGATTGCTAACGCGGTGGTCAATCATGGATCAGGGAAAGCGAAGGCAGGAGCGTGAGGTGAACTGAATTTCAGGTAAGAAGTTTTGAACTGCACTCTATTTCGGTCAGATATAAACCGAGTTTAGGTGTAGTTTATTTTCGTTGTGCTGACTTTTTCAATCACGTACAATAACTCGTACTGCGTTCTAGCTAGCACGACGGAGTTTCTATACAGCTGTGTGCGCATGTTGAACTTTATGACAGCCTCCCCTGTCGAAACTTCAGTCATGAAACTGATCAATGATCGGCGTTTCTCTCTTGTTTGTTTATCGCGCAAAACAACAGCAGCACGTTTAAGCTTGATCAGCTGTTGTTAGAATTCATTTGCTTTTAATTTCTGGTATCAGCTGATGTTTGCTGGAGCTACAGCTGTAAAAACGGCAGATGTCCTTACTGAATCATCAGAGCTGAACTGGTGATGGAGAAACAGGTTTACTCTTTAGGTGACATGAATAAGTTGAAGGGAAGTTATGAACTATTTTTGACAGACAAATACAGGGAGTGCAGAATTATTAGGCAAGTTGTATTTTTGAGGAATAATTTTATTATTGAACAACAACCATGTTCTAAATGAACCCAAAAAACTCATTAATATCAAAGCTGAAAGTTTTTGGAAGTAGTTTTTAGTTTTAGCTATTTTAGGGGGATATCTGTGTGTGCAGGTGACTATTACTGTGCATAATTATTAGGCAACTTAACAAAAAACAAATATATACCCATTTCAATTATTTATTTTTACCAGTGAAACCAATATAACATCTCCACATTCACAAATATACATTTCTGACATTCAAAAACAAAACCAAAGCAAATCAGCGACCAATATAGCCACCTTTCTTTGCAAGGACACTCAAAAGCCTGCCATCCATGGATTCTGTCAGTGTTTTGATCTGTTCACCATCAACATTGCATGCAGCAGCAACCACAGCCTCCCAGACACTGTTCAGAGAGGTGTATTGTTTTCCCTCCTTGTAAATCTCACATTTGATGATGGACCACAGGTTCTCAATGGGTTCAGATCAGGTGAACAAGGAGGCCATGTCATTAGTTTTTCTTCTTTTATACCCTTTCTTGCCAGCCACGCTGTGGAGTACTTGGACGCGTGTGATGGAGCATTGTCCTGCATGAAAATCATGTTTTTCTTGAAGGATGCAGACTTCTTCCTGTACCACTGCTTGAAGAAGGTGTCTTCCAGAAACTGGCAGTAGCACTGTGAGTTGAGCTTGACTCCATCCTCAACCCGAAAAGGCCCACAAGCTCATCTTTGATGATACCAGCCCAAACCAGTACTCCACCTCCACCTTGCTGGCATCTGAGTGGGACTGGAGCTCTCTGCCCTTTACCAATCCAGCCACGGGCCCATCCATCTGGCCCATCAAGACTCACTCTCATTTCATCAGTCCATAAAACCTTAGAAAACTCAGTCTTGAGATATTTCTTGGCCCAGTCTTGACGTTTCAGCTTGTGTGTCTTGTTCAGTGGTGGTCGTCTTTCAGCCTTTCTTACCTTGGCCATGTCTCTGAGTATTGCACACCTTGTGCTTTTGGGCACTCCAGTGATGTTGCAGCTCTGAATATGGCCAACTGGTGGCAAGTGGCATCTTGGCAGCTGCACGCTTGACTTTTCTCAGTTCATGGCAGTTATTTTGCGCCTTGGTTTTTCCACACGCTTCTTGCGACCCCTGTTGACTATTTTGAATGAAACGCTTGATTGTTCGATGATCACGCTTCAGAAGCTTTGCAATTTTAAGACTGCTGCATCCCTCTGCAAGATATCTCACTATTTTTGACTTTTCTGAGCCTGTCAAGTCCTTCTTTTGACCCATTTTGCCAAAGGAAAGGAAGTTGCCTAATAATTATGCACACCTGATATAGGGTGTTGATGTCATTAGACCACACCCCTTCTCATTACAGAGATGCACATCACCTAATATGCTTAATTGGTAGTAGGCTTTCGAGCCTATACAGCTTGGAGTAAGACAACATGCATGAAGAGGATGATGTGGACAAAATACTCATTTGCCTAATAATTCTGCACTCCCTGTAAACACCAAGCTCCTTTTTTTGTGTAGTGACAGCTGGTACTGTGCAGGGGCGGATCTAGCAAAGCTTTTGCCAGGGGCCAGGTAGGGCATTAACAGAGAAGGTGGACATAAAGATATACTTTTCTTTCTTACTCTCATATAAAATATTTAGCTTTTATTAAATGCTTATCCGAATCTTACAACCAAAGTTTGTATAATAATACACAAGGTTGGCTGTAGACCATTGTTCATCATTCAGAACACTGTGTAAAATAACAAAAAACAAAAAGTGAATGCAAAGTGCATATATATATTTATTTTATGTGTTTGATGTGTGTGTCGGGCGTGGTCTGCAGTGCCGCTGCAGGGGAGGTGGACCACGGGTGTAAAGTCTGTGCTCTCTTGGCTGTTTTTTGGGTGTGTGTTGGGCTATGAGTTGAAAAGCTACAGCTGCCTGTGTGGGTACACCAACCATGTGTGAAAAGTGGTCCATAACATAATGCTTCAAAGCGTGTTCATGCAAACATTGTTGGGTCTGCCGTGGTACAATGGGACTTCTGCTCATGAACCTGTGTGCACAGCGTCTGCAAATCGGGGCTGTACGAAGTCACTTCATCTTTACCCAAAACTGTAAGCTGTCATCTGTGAGGCGCGAGCGGTGTTTGTTTTTATCATAATTCATGGTGGAGAATGGCTGCTCTGCTGAG
>NW_020327381.1:0-18423 GCF_001858045.2 Oreochromis niloticus | reverse complement strand
TGTGTGTGTCTCTCTGTGATGTGTGTTTCCATATGTGTCCATATTGTGATTGTGTCACTGTTATATTTTTTTGCTGATTTTTCATTTAACAATTACATTTGAGGACCCTTAGCATTTTCAGGATTCTTTCAGCTGTCCATTTTGCTTTTTCCAATTTTTCTATTTAAGTTATTACTATTGTGTTGAGTCATAGCATTTCTGCTGCTTTTCAGTATTTGTGCTAAATACAGCATTTCTGCAAAATCATACTATGTCTGCTATTTTATGAGATTTGTGCTAAATACAGCATTTCTGCTAAATCATACTCTTTCTGCTATTTCATAAGATTTGTGCTAAATATAGTGTTTCTGCTATTCTGCCAAATTTAGATTTTTGATTAATTAGGGTTTTTCTACCAAATCATAGTACAGTTTACTGCTTTTTATAGGATTTTTAGAGGATATTTTATATTGCTTAATATAGTATTTCTGCTTTTTATAGGATTTGTGCTTAATATAGTTTTTCTAAAATGTAGTATTTATGCTTAATCATACTATTTCTATATATTCTGCCAGGTCCCCAGGCAGCTAATCCTCTGTGAGGACTGATACATACAAATACATATCAGGGCCTGCACGGCTTCCCAGCCAGCCAATCATATCTGGGGTCTGCCCTTTCTTCTCTCGTCATATCTCAGCGACAGATGTACAAAGAGCAATGCAAATCACAGTCAAAGTACACGAACGTCCGCTGATTCACCCAGTACAAGAATTATGCTTCTAGTCCACCTAGTTTTTGAGTTACACGACGTTTTGTAACTGCAAAAAACGGCGTTTTTCGCCTCTCACCGCAATCTGATTCTGATTGCTCATCACCCTGTTTTCCAGGCGCGCGCTCTCTTTCCCAGTGGCGCAGTTGGTAATGACACAGGTCTGCAACCCAAAGGTCGTGGGTTCAATTACAACCTTGGGCAACATGTGTTTTTTCCCTACAAATTAATACACTATCACAGACCACTAATTCATATTCATCATTTATTACAATTCTGCAACCTTTTATGATTTTAGCAGCTTTTGTAATATGGACCTCAGATTCTTGTTAACACTCCATGGCACAAATACTATTCCTTAGGCTCTGTGTGTGTGTGTGTGTGTGTGTGTGTGTGTGTGTGTGTGTGTGTGTGAGAGAGAGAGAGAGAGAGAGAGAGAGAGCCCTTTGATGGGAGCATCTTATTATATCACTTAAATTCAATATATTTAGACTGGTTGACTGAATTTGGTCCTGTGTGTGTCTCTCTGTGCATGTGTGTTTCCATATGTGCCCATATTTGTGATTGTGTGACTGTTATACTTTTTTGCTGATTTTTTTTTCAATTAACAATTAGATTTGAGGGACCCGTAGCATGTTCAGGATTTTTCCAGCTGTCCATTTTGCTTTTCCAATTTTTCTATAAGTTATTACTGTTGTGCTAAGTCATAGCATTTCTGCTGCTTTTCAGTATTTGTGCTAAATACAGCATTTCTGCTAAATCATACTATTTCTGCTATTTTATGAGATTTGTGCCAAATACAGCATTTCTGCTAAATCATACTATTTCTGCTATTTCATAAGATTTGTACTAAATATAGTGTTTCTGCCAAATATAGTATTTCTGCTTAATTATAGTATTTCTGCCATTTTATAGTATTGGCTAAAACATAGTTTTTCTACTAAATGTAGTATTTATGCTTAATCATACTATTTGTATATATTTCTGCCAGGTCCCCAGGCAGCTAATCCTCTGTGAGGACTGATACATATAAAATTTACATATCAGGGCCTGCACGGCTTCCCAGCCAGCCAATCATATCTGAGGTCTGCCCTTTCTTCTCTCGTCATATATCAGCGACAGATGTACAAAGAGCAATGCAAATCACAGTCAAAGTACACGAAAGTACGCTGATTCACCCAGTACAAGAATTATGCTTCTAGTGCACCTAGTTTTTGAGTTACACGACGTTTTGTAACTCCAAAAAACTGTGTTTTTCGCCTCTCACTGCAATCTAATTCTGACTGCTCATCACCCTGTTTTCCAGACCAGTAATTGATATTCATCATTTATTACAATTCTGCAAACTTTTATGATTTTAGCAGCTTTTCTAATATGGACCTCAGATTCTTGTTAACAGTCCATGGCACAAATACTCTTCCCTTTAGGCTCTGTGTATGTGTGTGTGTATCAATATTTCTCCCATTTTAAAGTATTACTCCTCCATAATTGTATTTCTGTTAAATCAAAGTACTTTTACTACATCTTAGTACTTCTGCTCAATCATAGTATTTCTGCTAAATCATAGTATTTTGCCAAATTATGGTTTTTGTGCCAAATCATAACATTTGTTGTATGTTACAGTATTACTACTAAGTGGAGGAATTTCTGTCATGTTACAGTATATGTGCTGATTACAGTATTTCTGCTAAATCATAGTATTTCTACTATATTATATTTTTCTTTCTAAATATAGCATTTCTGCTATATAATTGTATTACTGCTATGTTATAATATTTGTGCTAAACCAGAGTATTTCTGCTGAAACATAGTATTTCTGCCGAATGATAGTATTTCTGTCAAATTACAGTATTTTGCTAAAACATAGTATTTTTTTAAAAAAATTTCAATATTAATAGTAAATTACAGTGTCTCTGGTAAATCGCAGCATTTCTGCTATGTTGTACTGTTTTTCTAAATCATAGTATTTCTGTAATGTTTAAGAATGTTTGGCTAAATATATTCTTTCTGTTATCTTATACTATTTCTCCTAAATTCTTGTATTTTTGAGAAGTTATCGTGTTTCTGGTAAGTTACAATATTTCTGCTAAGTTCTGCTATGCTATTGTATTTCTGCCAAGTATTATGTTTCCTCTAAGATATTGCAGTTCTGCTAAGTCACTACATTTTAGCAAAGTTCCTTTGCTTCTGCAAAGATTTTACAATTTCTGCAACTTTTCAGCTTTTTCAGCTAGTTTCAGCAGAAAGCTTCAGCTTTAAAGCATCCACACTGCATTTTCGCAGGAAATGCAAATTTTTCTAGTTATTCTAGTTGCCAATTTTTTGTACTTTTTTTGGCACTTAACTACTTTAACAATTTTCAGCCGATTTTCACCGTTCAAGTTTTAAACTATTCTGCTATTTCTGCTAATTCCGGCTATGACTTTTGGTATTTTATGTCTTATACTTTTTAAAATATTAAGCTTTTTTCCTTTAATTTGTCCCATTGAAATGAATGGGAAACTTCGCAATTCTGCTAAAACTTGCTTGTTTTTGAAACTTAACTACTTTTCCTACTTTCACGTAGAACAACCATTCAAACTTTAAAATGTTCACAAATTATTGGGCTATTCATGAATGATTCAGCTTTTTCATATCTGTTACCGTTTTCATCTTATCCCTCTTTAAGTTTTGAGTTTCATCTTTGTGATTTTTCACAAAATACATGCGTTGTTATGGTTGCTATGCAGTTGGTTCTAAGTGAGCCACTGTACCTTTGGCAATTTTCTCTTCATGTCCGAACAACTTCTTGCTACTCACTCAATTTTCACTCAACCCACACAAATTATACATCAAAACGTAGGCATTTTTGCTGGCTTTCAGAAAATGTCACCATCATTGTTGTGAGATTTATAGAATTTTGGCAAATCTCCTCAGACCAACACAAAGTCGCAAAATTCTCCATAGAAAGTCAATGGAGAGCTTGTTCAAAATCACCGCTTGATTTCTGTAATGAGAGGCATATTCGAATCGTCATATCTCCTTAACGAAGCAAAGTTAAGACATAAGGCTTGTCCCAGTATATCTTCAGACACTCCTGACGCTCACAATTCAAGAATTATTTTCTCACCTATTACCGTTCTGAAATGAGTTAGACTTGTTTGAGGGTAGGAAATTCGTCCTTCGCTCAGATTTCTTCAGATTTCAAACTCTGGAAATGAACCACTTTTTTCTCTCGTCATATCTTTTTAATGGATTTCCACAGAGACCTGAAAATTTCCATGATTGTTCACCAAAGCCTGCTGTCTCTTACGGTGAAAGAATGATATTGATACTCCAAATAGATTTAGAGTTAGAAAGCGTTGTTTGAGGGCAAGTCAAGGCAGTTTTTGCTTTGCTCTACTCAGTTATGGTGCATTAGAAGTCAAATATCTTTAATAATTCATATTTTAATGATAAGTTGTCAACACCTGAAGATTCCCCCATCTCTTCTGAACAAAACGGTGTAAGAATGACCGTTCTAGCCCCTACGGTTAGGAAATTATGGCCATTTGTTTGAGAGGAATCCTCACTATGAGAAATTCACTGCAGAAATCCTGTCTCTGTGCTCTGTGTGTGTAAAAACGGCTGCACCTGTTTTGGCGGGAAAAAGTACACAGCCTCTCTGATTGGTGGATTCAAATTTAGCAGCTCCCAGGCTGCTTGACTGACCTAGAAACTTGCTTGTCTCTCCCTATGTATGTGTGTGTGTGTGTGTGTGTGTGTGTGTGTGTGTGTGTGTGTGTGACAGAGAGAGAGAAAGAGAGGGCGAGAGAGAGTTTTTATGGGAGCATCTTATTGTATGATTTAAATTCAATATATTTAGACTGGTTGACTGAATTTGATCCTGTGTGTGTCTCTCTGTGCATGTGTGTTTCCATATGTTTCCATATTTGTGATTGTGTGACTGTTACACTTTTTTTGCTGAGTTTTTTTTTATTTAACAAGTACATTTGAAGGACCCTTAGCATGTTCAGCATTTTTTCAGCTGTCCATTTTGCTTTTCCAATTTTTCTGTTTAAGTTATTACTATTGTGCTGAATCATACTATTTCTGCTATTTTATAAGATTTGTGCTAAATATAGTATTTCTACCCAGTATAGTATTTCTGATTAATTATAGTTTTTCTACCAAATCATATTACAGTATTTTTGCTTTTTATACCATTTTTATAGGATTTTTATATTGCTTAATATAGTATTTCTGCTTTTTATAGGATTTGTGCTTAATATAGTATTTCTGCTTTTTATAGGATTTGTGCTTAATACAGTATTTCTGCTAAATGTAGTATTTATGCTTAATCACACTATTACTATATATTTCTGCCAGCTTCCCAGCCAGCCAATCATATCTGAGGTCTGCAGTTTCTTCTCTCGTCATATCTCAGCGACGGATGTACAAAGAGTAATGAAAATCGCAGTCAAAGTACACCAAAGTCCGCTGATTCACCCAGTACAAGAATTATGCTCCTAGTCCACCTAGTTTTGGAGTTACACGACGTTTTGTAACTCCAAAAAACGGCGCTCTTTGCCTCACGCCGCGATCTAATTCTGACTGCTCATCACCCTGTTTCCCAAATGCTCACTGTCTTTCCCAGTGGGGCAGCTGGTAATGACACAGGTCTGCAACCCAAAGGTCGTGGGTTCAGCTCCACCTTGGACAACATGTTTCTTGCCCTACAAATTAATACACTATCACAGACCACTAATTCATATTCATCATTTATTACAATTCTGAAAACTTTTTACCAGCTTTTCTAATATGGACCTCACATTCTTCTTAACACTCCATGGCACAAATACTCTTCCCTTTAGGCTCTGTGAATGTGTGTGTGTGTATCAATATTTCTCCCATTTTAAAGTATTACTCCTCCATAATTGGATTTCTCTTAAATCAAAGTACTTTTACTACATCTTAGTACTTCTGCTCAATCATAGTATTTCTGCTAAATCATGGTTTTTGTGCCAAGTCATCAGAATCATGTTTATTGGCCAAGTATATGTGCATACAAATACAAGGAATTTGGTTCCGGTAGATGGTGGCTCTCGAGCACAGCAATGTAAATCTCACACACACACACACACACACACACACGCACACACACGCACCCACACACACACGTATCTATATATACATTACACATGCATACGCATACATACACAAAGCTGTGTAAACCAACTATAAAAAACTAATCTAAACGTATATACATAAAATACAAAATGAAATGAGGTGGAATGAATACTACAGAATGTACATAAGGTGCAGTTGCAGTCTGTCAGTGGGAGGAGTGTGACAGTTCAACTGTTTAGAAGGGAGATGGTGAGGGGAAAGAAACTGTTCCTGTGTCGGGTGGTCCTGGTCTGCAGGCTTCTGTACCGTCTGCCAGAGGGCAGCAGATCAAAAAGTCTGTGTCCAGGGTGTGAGGGGTCTGTGATGATTTTCCCTGCCCGTTTCCTGTTTCTTGAGAGGTACAGATCCTGGATGGAGGGCAGGGGGCGCCGATGATCCTTTCTGCTGCCCGTACAGTCCGCTGCAGTCTGCACCTGTCCTGTTTAGTGGCTGCACCATACCAGACTGTGATGGAGGAGCACAGGACAGACTCAATGACTGCAGTGTAGAACTGGATCAGCAGCTCCTGTGGAAGACTGTACTTCCCCAGTTGTCTCAGGAAGTACATCCTCTGGTGGGTCTTTTTGAGGATGGAGTTGATGTTGGTCTCCCACTTCAGGTCCTGGGAGATGGTGGTACCCAGCAACTTGAAGATCTCCACAGTCGACACAGGGCTGTCTGATATGATGAGGGGGGCCAGAGTTGAGGGATGTCTCCTGAAGTCCACTGTCATCTCTACAGTTTTAAGAGTGTTCAGCTCCAGATTGTGCTGACTGCACCAGAGTACCAGCCGCTCAACTCATCATAACATTTGTGTTATGTTATAGTATTACTACTAAGTGGAGGAATTTCTGTCATGTTACAGTATATGTGCTGATTACAGTATTTCTGCCAAATATAGTATTTCTGATTAATTATAGTTTTTCTACCAAATCATATTACAGTATTTTTGCTTTTTATACCATTTTTATAGGATTTTTATATTGCTTAATATAGTATTTCTGCTTTTTATAGGATTTGTGCTTAATATAGTATTTCTGCTTTTTATAGGATTTGTGCTTAATACAGTATTTCTGCTAAATGTAGTATTTATGCTTAATCACACTATTACTATATATTTCTGCCAGCTTCCCAGCCAGCCAATCATATCTGAGGTCTGCCGTTTCTTCTCTCGTCATATCTCAGCGACGGATGTACAAAGAGTAATGAAAATCGCAGTCAAAGTACACCAAAGTCCGCTGATTCACCCAGTACAAGAATTATGCTTCTAGTCCACCTAGTTTTGGAGTTACACGACGTTTTGTAACTCCAAAAAACGGCGCTCTTTGCCTCACACCGCGATCTAATTCTGACTGCTCATCACCCTGTTTCCCAAGAGCTCACTGTCTTTCCCAGTGGCGCAGCTGGTAAGGAAATTATAGCCATTTGTTTGAGAGGAGTCCTCACTATGAAAAATAGACTGCACAAATCCTGTCTCTGTGCTGCGTGTGTAAAAACAGGTGCACCTGTTTTGGCGGGAAAAAGTACATAGCCTTTCTGATTGGTGGATTCAAATTAAGCAGCTCCAGGCTTTTTGACCCACATAGAAACATACAGGAAACACTGTATGTACAGCCCCTGTTTGTTCACTTGCTTCTGCTGCTGCTGCGTGTGTGTGTGTGTGTGTGTGTGTCTGTATGACAGAGAGAGAGAGAGAGAGCCGTTTTATGGGTGTATCTTATTGTGTGATTTAAAATCAATATATTTACACTGGTTCATTGAATTGGATCCTGTGTGTGTCTCTGTGCATGTGTGTTTCCATATATGGGGGCGATCGTGGCTCAAAAGTTGGGAGTTCGCCTTGTAATCGGAAGGTTACCGGTTCGAGGCCCGGCTCGGACAGTCTCGGTCGTTGTGTCTTTGGGCAAGACACTTCACTCGTTGTCTACTGGTGGTGGTCAGAGGGCCTGGTGGCGCCAGTGTCCAGCAGCCTTGCCTCTGTCAGTGCGCCCCAGGGTGGCTGTGGCTACAACGTAGCTTGCCATCACCAGTGTGTGAATGGGTGAATGACTGGATATGTAAAGAGCTTTGGGGTCCTTAGGGACCATAAAAGCGCTATATAAATACAGGCCATTTACCATGTCCATATTTGTAATTGTGCAAGTTATTACTATTATGCTAAATTACAGTATTTCTGCTACTTTTCGGTATTTGTGCTAAATACAGTATTTCTGCTAAATCTTAGTATTATTGCTTAATCATATTATTTGAGCAAAATCATAGTATTTGAGCATATTCTTTCTATTTGTGCCATAGCATAATATATTTGCTGAATTACAGCATTTCTGCTATGTTGTAGTATTTGTCCTAAATCACAGTATTTGTGCAATGTTTAGGTATTTTTGTTTAAATAAAGTATCTATGTAATCTTGTACCATGTTTGCTAAAATCCTGTATTTCTCAAAAGTTATCTTGTTTCTGCTAAGTTACAATATTTATTCTAATTTCTGCTGCTAAGTTCTGCTATGTTATTGTATTTCTGCCAAGTATTATGTTTTCTTTACGTTATTGCAGTTCTGCTAAGTAATTACATTTTTGCTAAGTTCTTATGCTTCTGCAAAGTTATTACAATTTTTTGCAAAGGTTTTACAACTTCTGCAACTTTTCAGCTTTTTCAGCTAGTTTCAGCTGACAGCTTCAGCTTTACAGCATCCACACTGCATTTTCGCAGGAAATGCAAATTTTTCTAGTTATTATTGTGTGGATGCCCTAAAGGGCTTCCACACTATTGTTTTCCTGTTTCTCTTTATTCTTTATTATTATTCTTCTAGTTGCTTCCGTACACTTTTTGGCACTTATCTACTCCCTCAGTTTTTGTGCTATTTTCACCGTTCAAATCTTAAAAAATTCTGCTCTTTCTGCTCTTTCCGGCAATGACTTTTGGTGCTCATAACTTCTATACTTTTTGAGATATTGAATTTTTTTTGCAATATTTTTTGCCCATTTCTGCCATATTATCAGTGGCCTCACTGATTTTCCTTGCCGGGGTGACCTGTGTTTTAGCTCAGTGAGATGAGCGTCCGTTCTCAGACTGGGAGGCCCGGGTTCAAATCCCGCTTATGGCAACATTTCTTTCAGTTAACAGTTAAAGTTTTTTTACTCTTTTCAACACAAATTTCAGCTTTATAACCCGTTTTCAGCAGAATCTTCAGTTTTTTCACCACTTTTCAGCACAAATCCCAGCTTTTTCAGCTATTTTCAGCAAAAACATCTTTTCAGCAGAATTCTGAAAAGTTCTGCAGAACTCTTTTCAGCAGAAATTCTGCTGATTGAACTCTTTTCAGCAGAATTTTCACCTCTTTACAGCCGAAATTCTGCTTATTCACCTCTTCTGCAAAATTTTCAGCCTTTTCACCTCTTATTAGCACAGATCTCAGCTGTTTTCAGAAAAAACTCTTTTGAGCAGAAATTCTGCTGATTCATCTCTTTTCAGCGCAATTTTTTGCTTTTTCACCTCTTTTCAGCAGAAATTCTGCTGATTTACCTCTTTTCTGCAAAATTTTCAGCCTTTTCACCTCTTATCAGCACAATTCTCAGCAGCTTCTGCTAATTACAGCAAAACTGTCCGTCTCTCCACCTCTTCTTTGTGAGAATGACTTTGGCTCAGTGAGATGAGTAGCTGCCTTGAGCCCAGGAGGGCCAGGTTCGAATCCTCCTCAGGGCAACATTTTTTTTTCACCACCATACAACTTTTTGCAACTTTTCATCTTTTTCAGCTTTTCAGCAGACAGCTTCAGCGTTAAGGCATCCACACAGCATTTTCGCAGGAAATGCAAATTTTTCTAGTTATTATGTGTGCCTATGGAAAGAGGCACACATATTACTATTCGTCGGATTTATTATTATGTGTGCCTATGCCAAGAGGCACACATATTACTATTCCTCGGATTTATTATTATTATTATTATTATTATTCTCCAGTTTCCGCCTGAAATTTTGCAGCGAATCTCGCCCCACAGTTTTGAGACAAGCTTCATATATGTTACCTCATTTTGTGCGGCTGGATCTGGAATGGTGTGCTATGACTTTTGGTCTTTATGAATTTTATAGTTTTTTAAATATTAATATTTTAGTGAAAATTTTCCCGCGCTCCTCTGCCGAACAGTTTTGACTTTAGGGTTACATATGTTAGATCATTTTGTGCGGCTGGAGCTGGACTATTATGTCATGACTTTTGGTGTTCATGACTTTTATAGTTTTTTAAATATTAATATTTTAGTGCAAATTTAGGCCAATTCATCTTTTGGCGCCAAATAAACAGACTTCATTTGTGGTGTGTTGGCTCCATCTTTTGGTCCCATTGAAACAAATTTCAAACTTCATTTGTGGTGTGTTGGCTCTCTCTAGTGGTATGCCGGGAGTGGTACAGCCTGTCTACCCTTATTTGGATTACCGTAATGATGACAATTTCAACGGTGCACACAGCGTCGCTGCTTTCAGGAGCCATTGGAATTTTTAAGGTTGCGCAAATCATTCAAAAGTTACGGTAATGCTTGGTGGAAAACTCAATATCCCACAAGTCATAGCAGGCCTCTGCCGAGTCAAACAATGGCGGCCATCACTTAGTTTTTATTTTCCTCTTAATACTGTTTCTAGGTCACAAAATAAACTTTTAAGATATTTTCAGGCGAGAATGTAGTTGTGTAAACTTCAAATATCTGCTCGTTTTGTCAAAACATCCCATATTAGCGACACTGTTCTGACGATGTCGTTTCTGCCTGAGGCTAGCTGGCTAGCTGGCTAGCTAGCTAGCGCGGCTTTGCTAACAAGCTACAGCCGGCCTGGATGACAGTGAGGGCGGCTTACTATGGTTTCACCCCCGGTCCTTCGCAGTGTCTCGTGGTCACAGCTGGACTTATTTTTCCTTCATATGGACCGATGATTTATTTATTTATTCATTTTAGTAACGGTATAAACAGTGAAAGGTGGTGGATTGGCCAGATGTAAACTTCAAATATCTGCTCGTGTTACCAAGACATCCCATATTAGCTCTGATGTTTTCGGTGCCTGCAAAGAGCTAGACAGGTAGCTAGCTAACCCGAGCTGGCTGTCTTTTTGACTCAGGGTCATAGCTGGACTTATTTTTCGTTTTTATGAGCCGATGAGGGGTTTTTTTTAGTAACGGTACAAACAGTGAAAGGCGGTGGATTGTCCAGATGCTGGTCGATGTGGAAAAAATAACTGAGTTGTTTGGTAGTCGCTGACGCGGAGCTACAACCGAGGGCAGCTATCCACCGGTGTGTGTCAGAAAGAACATGCGGGGAACGAGGCGGCGAGGCGACCGCCGATCGACCGGTGGTAGATCGTGGATCAGGGAAACCGAAGGCAGGAGAAGCAGGCGGCTGCCGGTCGGAGCGTGAGGTGAACTGAATTTCAGGTAAGAAGTTATGACCTGCACTCTATTTGGGTCAGATATAAACCGAGTTTAGGTGTAGTTTATTTTCGTTGTGCTGACTTTTTACAATCAGTTATAATAACTCGTACTGCGTGGTAGCTAGCACGATGGAGTTTATGACAGCCTCCCCTGTCATTCTCTCGCCTGTTCAAACTTCAGTCATGAAACTGATCAATGATCGGCTTTTCTCTCTTGTTTGTTTATCGCGCTAAACAACAGCAGCACGTTTAAGCTTGATCAGCTGTTGTTAGAATTCATTTGATTTTAATTTCTAGTATCAGCTGATGTTTGCTGGAGCCACAGCTGTAGAAGCGGCTGGTCGAAACCAGGAGATGACCTTACTGAATCATCAGAGCTGAACTGGTGATGGAGAAACAGGTTTACCTTTTTTTTAGGTGACATGAATGAGTTGAAGGGAAGTTATGAACTGTTTCTGAGAGAAATAAACACCAAGCTCCTTTTTTTATTTAGCTGACAGCTGGTAACTGTGCAGGGGCGGATCTAGCAAAGCTTTTGCCAGGGGGCCAGGTAGGGCATTAACAGAGAAAGGTGGACACAAAGATATACTTTTCTTTCTTACTCTCATACAGGGAGTGCAGAATTATTAGGCAAGTTGTATTTTTGAGGAATAATTTTATTATTGAACAACAACCATGTTCTCAATGAACCCAAAAAACACATTAATATCAAAGCTGAATGTTTTTGGAAGTAGTTTTTAGTTTGTGTTTAGTTTTAGCTATTTTAGGGGGATATCTGTGTGTGCAGGTGACTATTACTGTGCATAATTATTAGGCAACTTAACAAAAAACAAATATATACCCATTTCAATTATTTATTTTTACCAGTGAAACCAATATAACATCTCCACATTCACAAATATACATTTCTGACATTCAAAAACAAAACAAAAACAAATCAGCGACCAATATAGCCACCTTTCTTTGCAAGGACACTCAAAAGCCTGCCATCCATGGATTCTGTCAGTGTTTTGATCTGTTCACCATCAACATTGCGTG
This sequence comes from Oreochromis niloticus, assembly GCF_001858045.2. NCBI lineage: Eukaryota > Metazoa > Chordata > Actinopteri > Cichliformes > Cichlidae > Oreochromis > Oreochromis niloticus. The sequence continues at coordinate 6,098 of NW_020327381.1, read as the reverse complement.
CAGCAGCAACCACAGCCTCCCAGACACTGTTCAGAGAGGTGTACTGTTTTCCCTCCTTGTAAATCTCACATTTGATGATGGACCACAGGTTCTCAATGGGGTTCAGATCAGGTGAACAAGGAGGCCATGTCATTAGTTTTTCTTCTTTTAAACCCTTTCTTGCCAGCCACGCTGTGGAGTACTTGGACGCGTGTGATGGAGCATTGTCCTGCATGAAAATCATGTTTTTCTTGAAGGATGCAGACTTCTTCCTGTACCACTGCTTGAAGAAGGTGTCTTCCAGAAACTTGCAGTAGGACTGGGAGTTGAGCTTGACGCCATCCTCAACCCGAAAAGGCCCCACAAGCTCACCTTTGATGATACCAGCCCAAACCAGTACTCCACCTCCACCTTGCTGGCGTCTGAGTGGGACTGGAGCTCTCTGCCCTTTACCAATCCAGCCACGGGCCCATCCATCTGGCCCATCAAGACTCACTCTCATTTCATCAGTCCATAAAACCTTAGAAAAATCAGTCTTGAGATATTTCTAGGCCCAGTCTTGACGTTTCAGCTTGTGTGTCTTGTTCAGTGGTGGTCGTCTTTCAGCCTTTCTTACCTTGGCCATGTCTCTGAGTATTGCACACCTTGTGCTTTTGGGCACTCCAGTGATGTTGCAGCTCTGAAATATGGCCAAACTGGTGGCAAGTGGCATCTTGGCAGCTGCACGCTTGACTTTTCTCAGTTCATGGGCAGTTATTTTGCGCCTTGGTTTTTCCACACGCTTCTTGCGACCCTGTTGACTATTTTGAATGAAACGCTTGATTGTTCGATGATCACGCTTCAGAAGCTTTGCAATTTTAAGACTGCTGCATCCCTCTGCAAGATATCTCACTATTTTTGACTTTTCTGAGCCTGTCAAGTCCTTCTTTTGACCCATTTTGCCAAAGGAAAGGAGGTTGCCTAATAATTATGCACACCTGATATAGGGTGTTGATGTCATTAGACCACACCCCTTCTCATTACAGAGATGCACATCACCTAATATGCTTAATTGGTAGTAGGCTTTCGAGCCTATACAGCTTGGAGTAAGACAACATGCATGAAGAGGATGATGTGGACAAAGTACTCATTTGCCTAATAATTCTGTACTCCCTGTAAACACCAAGCTCCTTTTTTTGTGTAGCTGACAGCTGGTAACTGTGCAGGGGCGGATCTAGCAAAGCTTTTGTCAGGGGGCCAGGTAGGGCATTAACAGAGAAAGGTGGACATAAAGATATACTTTTCTTTCTTACTCTCATATAAAATATTTAGCATTTATTAAATGCTTATCTGAATCTTACAACCAAAGTTTGTATAATAATACACAAGATTGGCTGTAGACCATTGTTCATCATTCAGAACACTGTGTAAAAATAACAAAAACAAAAAGTGAATGCGAAAGTGCATACATATTTATTTTATGTGTTTGATGTGTGTGTCGGGGCGTGGTCTGCAGTGCCGCTGCAGGGGAGGTGGACCCACGGGTGTAAAGTCTGTGCTCTCTTGGCTGTTTTTTGGGTGTGTGTTGGGCTATGAGTTGAAAAGCTACGGCTGCCTATGTCGGTACACCAACCATGTGTGAAAAGTGGTCCATAACGTAATGCTTCAAAGCATGTTCATGCAAACATTGTCGGGGTCTGCCGTGATACAATGGGACTTCTGCTCATGAACCTCTGTGCACAGCGTCTGCAAATCGGGGCTGTACGAAGTCACCTCATCTTTACCCAACACTGTAAGCTGTCATCTGTGAGGCGCGAGCGGTGTTTGTTTTATCATAATTCATGGTGGAGAATGGCTGCTCTGCTGAGTTTTGCTCTCTGTAGCCGTATGAATGGCAAACTACACTGATTAGCAGCGGCATAGGCACACATAAAATTTCTTCTGAAATTTTCGCTTTCTAGTTATTATTATTATTATTCTCCAGTTTCCGCCTGAAATTTTGCAGCGAATCTCGCCTCGCAGTTTTGAGACAAGCTTCATATATGTTACCTCATTTTGTGCGGCCGGATCTGGAATGGTGTGCTATGACTTTTGGTGTTTATGAATTTTATAGTTTTTAAATATTAATATTTTAGTGAAAATTTTCCCGCGCTCCTCTGCCAAACAGTTTTGACATTAGGATTACATATGTTAGATCATTTTGTGCGGCTGGAGCTGGGCTAGTATGGTGTGACTTGTGGTGTTTATAACTTTTATAGTTTTGAAATATTTAGATTTTAGTGCAAATTTAGGCCAATTCATCTTTTGGCGCCAAATAAACAGACTTCATTTGTGGTGTCTTGGCTCTCTCTAGTGGTATACCGGGAGTAGTACAGCCGAAAAGATTTATCCTTGTGTTGAAAACTCCATATCCCACAATTCATAGCACGCCTCTACAGAGTGAACAATGGCGGCCACCACTTCGTTTTATATGTCTTTTATTCGTGTTTCTAGGTCACAAAATAAGCTTTTAAGATATTTTCAGGCGAGAATCTAGGTGTGTAAACTTCAAATATCTGCTTGTTTTATCAAGACATCCCATATTTAGCGACAGTGCTCTGACTACGTCGGTCCTGCCTGACAGCTAGCCGGCTACCTAGCTAGCTGCCGCACTTGGCTGCAAATGGATAGCGAGGGGACTCTCTCTGTAGTTTCACCTCCCCGGTCTCTCGCAAATGCTCGCATAGAATCGGAGTTACAGCTGGATGTGGAAAAAATAACTGAGTTGTTTGGTGGTGCTATAACGCGGAGCTACAACAGTGGGCAGCTATCCACCGGTGTATGACAGAAAGGATATGCCGCGAATGAGACATACGAGGCAGGCGACTGGTGTTTGCTAACGCGGAGGTCAATCGTGGATCAGGGAAAGCGAAGGCAGGAGCGTGAGGTGAACTGAATTTCAGGTAAGAAGTTATGACCTGCACTCTATTTGGGTCAGATATAAACCGAGTTTAGGTGTAGTTTATTTAGCAACAGTTCTCTTACGTGTTGCTGATAGCCGGCTGGCTAGCTAGCTAGCGCCGCTAGCTTAGCTAGCTAGCGCGGCTAGCGACCCTTCGTGAAAAACCACCCAGGCTTGGCTGATAGTGAGGTGGCTAAAATGTGTTTAATCGCCCGATCGCTCGGCAAGGGTCTGTGTCTTAGCTGGACTTATTTTTCGTTTATATGGGCCGATGATGCTGGTCGATGTGGAAAAAATAACTGAGTTGTTTGGTGGTGGAGCTACAACAGAGGGCAGCTATCCACCGGTGTGTGACAGAAAGGACATGCCGCCAATGAGACATACGAGGCCGGGCAGGCGATTGCTAACGCGGTGGTCAATCATGGATCAGGGAAAGCGAAGGCAGGAGCGTGAGGTGAACTGAATTTCAGGTAAGAAGTTTTGAACTGCACTCTATTTCGGTCAGATATAAACCGAGTTTAGGTGTAGTTTATTTTCGTTGTGCTGACTTTTTCAATCACGTACAATAACTCGTACTGCGTTCTAGCTAGCACGACGGAGTTTCTATACAGCTGTGTGCGCATGTTGAACTTTATGACAGCCTCCCCTGTCGAAACTTCAGTCATGAAACTGATCAATGATCGGCGTTTCTCTCTTGTTTGTTTATCGCGCAAAACAACAGCAGCACGTTTAAGCTTGATCAGCTGTTGTTAGAATTCATTTGCTTTTAATTTCTGGTATCAGCTGATGTTTGCTGGAGCTACAGCTGTAAAAACGGCAGATGTCCTTACTGAATCATCAGAGCTGAACTGGTGATGGAGAAACAGGTTTACTCTTTAGGTGACATGAATAAGTTGAAGGGAAGTTATGAACTATTTTTGACAGACAAATACAGGGAGTGCAGAATTATTAGGCAAGTTGTATTTTTGAGGAATAATTTTATTATTGAACAACAACCATGTTCTAAATGAACCCAAAAAACTCATTAATATCAAAGCTGAAAGTTTTTGGAAGTAGTTTTTAGTTTTAGCTATTTTAGGGGGATATCTGTGTGTGCAGGTGACTATTACTGTGCATAATTATTAGGCAACTTAACAAAAAACAAATATATACCCATTTCAATTATTTATTTTTACCAGTGAAACCAATATAACATCTCCACATTCACAAATATACATTTCTGACATTCAAAAACAAAACCAAAGCAAATCAGCGACCAATATAGCCACCTTTCTTTGCAAGGACACTCAAAAGCCTGCCATCCATGGATTCTGTCAGTGTTTTGATCTGTTCACCATCAACATTGCGTGCAGCAGCAACCACAGCCTCCCAGACACTGTTCAGAGAGGTGTATGTTTTCCCTCCTTGTAAATCTCACATTTGATGATGGACCACAGGTTCTCAATGGGTTCAGATCAGGTGAACAAGGAGGCCATGTCATTAGTTTTTCTTCTTTTATACCCTTTCTTGCCAGCCACGCTGTGGAGTACTTGACGCGTGTGATGAGCATTGTCCTGCATGAAAATCATGTTTTTCTTGAAGGATGCAGACTTCTTCCTGTACCACTGCTTGAAGAAGGTGTCTTCCAGAAACTGGCAGTAGCACTGTGAGTTGAGCTTGACTCCATCCTCAACCCGAAAAGGCCCCACAAGCTCATCTTTGATGATACCAGCCCAACCAGTACTCCACCTCCACCTTGCTGGCATCTGAGTGGGACTGGAGCTCTCTGCCCTTTACCAATCCAGCCACGGGCCCATCCATCTGGCCCATCAAGACTCACTCTCATTTCATCAGTCCATAAAACCTTAGAAAACTCAGTCTTGAGATATTTCTTGGCCCAGTCTTGACGTTTCAGCTTGTGTGTCTTGTTCAGTGTGGTCGTCTTTCAGCCTTTCTTACCTTGGCCATGTCTCTGATATTGCACACCTTGTGCTTTTGGGCACTCCAGTGATGTTGCAGCTCTGAAATATGGCCAAACTGGTGGCAAGTGGCATCTTGGCAGCTGCACGCTTGACTTTTCTCAGTTCATGGGCAGTTATTTTGCGCCTTGGTTTTTCCACACGCTTCTTGCGACCCTGTTGACTATTTTGAATGAAACGCTTGATTGTTCGATGATCACGCTTCAGAAGCTTTGCAATTTTAAGACTGCTGCATCCCTCTGCAAGATATCTCACTATTTTTGACTTTTCTGAGCCTGTCAAGTCCTTCTTTTGACCCATTTTGCCAAAGGAAAGGAAGTGCCTAATAATTATGCACACCTGATATAGGTGTTGATGTCATTAGACCACACCCCTTCTCATTACAGAGATGCACATCACCTAATATGCTTAATTGGTAGTAGGCTTTCGAGCCTATACAGCTTGGAGTAAGACAACATGCATGAAGAGGATGATGTGGACAAAATACTCATTGCCTAATAATTCTGCACTCCCTGTAAACACAAGCTCCTTTTTTGTGTAGTGACAGCTGGTAACTGTGCAGGGGCGATCTAGCAAAGCTTTTGCAGGGGGCCAGGTAGGGCATTAACAGAGAAAGGTGGACATAAAGATATACTTTTCTTTCTTACTCTCATATAAAATATTAGCTTTTATTAATGCTATCCGAATCTTACAACCAAAGTTTGTATAATAACACAAGTTGGCTGTAGACATTGTCATCATCAGAACACTGTGTAAAAATAACAAAAACAAAAAGTAATGCAAAGTGCATAAATATTATTTATGTGTTGATGTGTGTCGGGGCGTGGTCTGCAGGCCGCTGCAGGGAGTGGACCCAGGGTGTAAAGTCTGTGCTCTCTGCTGTTTTTTGTGTGTGTTGGCTATGAGTTGAAAAGCTACAGCTGCCTGTGTGGGTACACAACCATGTGTGAAAGTGGTCCATAACATAATGCTTCAAAGCGTGTTCATGCAAACATTGTTGGGTCTGCCGTGGTACAATGGACTTCTGCTCATGAACCTGTGTGCACAGCGTCTGCAAATCGGGCTGTACAAAGTCTTCATCTTTACCAAAACTGTAAGCTGTCATCTGTGAGGCGCGAGCGGTGTTTGTTTTATCATAATTCATGGTGGAGAATGGTGCTTCTGCTGAGTTTTGCTCTCTGTAGCTGTATGAATGCAAACTACACTGATACCAGCGGCATAGGCACACATAAAATCTTCTG
>NW_020327380.1:0-24940 GCF_001858045.2 Oreochromis niloticus | reverse complement strand
TACATTAATGAGCAGCTGAGCTAGTGTACCTAACAAATTGGCGGGTTATCTATAGATATATTACTGACCACACATGACCTAGGTCATTGGAAACATGCTGAATCCTTTTTGAGTGTGCGATTTTGTTTACAGCTTTAGGTCCATAAACGTGGTTAGTGGGGAGCATGTTCCTGTCTGCCCTTTGGCCTGTCTTGTCGTGTATGGAGGAAACACCTCTTGCCTTTGTTTTTTACTATGTTTGGACTGATCCACCCTGTCTGTGTGTGACCTTGGCACTGGACCAGCAGAAGGCAGGCAGCATGCGGTGCCACTGTAGACAGTCATCTCTGTCTGGCACAAAGATTGCGGGTTGTCAACAGGTATTTTCAGAATAGCTGCTATTATCTGTACCAGCTTTCAGAATATTTTCACAAAGCTTTACGCTCAGGAAAAGACGGTGACACTCTGGGAAGGCATGACAAAATTAAGAAAATGGATTTTTTTCTTTTTTTTTGCCTAAATTAGACTGAATGCTATGAAAAGGACCAGCTGGCGATATTGAAGGATGCCAGGACTATGATTTTCACACTGTCAGAAAATAACCCCTGTGCCCACATTATGCCATCTGTCAGGTGGCCATATATGATTTCACTTCCAGACACCAGATCGCATCTGAACGCAGTCCTGAGGGGAGATCTCCACCACAGACACCTCCTGTACGAGACGTTATTTCCTATGATTTGACGCTTGGACTTAGTAATTGGATCTTCAAAAGGAAAAACACCCGCTGTAAGAGTGCACGCCTTTAGTGATTGAGTATCTCGCAGCCATTGTTTATTCCTGTTGATGCTTCACCCTGATGGAAAAAACAAATGAGAAGTCTATTTGGCTTGGGTAATGACTCCCGGCTGGCTGCCTCTTGTCCACCCCGAAGGCTCTCCGGGTGTCATATAATCAGTACACCCTAGTCCTTAAATGCATGCCAATTCTGACAAACAACAAAGCTGGCATGAAGATAATTGTGTTTGTGGGCTCTGCGCATCCCTTTCCCTCGCTGGCGCAAAGGCAGCCGCTGCCTCGCCTCGTTTGAGAGGTGCTGTTTTTCATCCCTTGCGATGACAGCCACACTCTTGTCATTCCCGCCGCATGCTTGCCATGGCCGCCTCGCTCTCCTCGAGATGGTTCTTTTTTTTCCCTCCTTCTTCTTCTTCTTTGCCCCCATCCCTCCAACCCCTCTTCTTATTCTTTTTTTCTCCAGCAATGTTTTTGGCAATTTCTTTTCTTCTTCTTTTTTTTCTTGACTCGATTAATTCAGTGACATGAATGAAAGCAGCCCGGCAAAGTAAACAGTGGAGCCCTTGAGTTCTGTCCAATCTGAGTCAGTACTTGTTCGCTTCCCAGCAGGCACTTAGGAGCTTCTGCCAACACCGCTATTGCCGCTCTTGATGATGATGAGGACGAGGGTGATGGTGAGGATGAGGAGGATTATAGCCCCCTACCATTAGTGCAGACTGTGCCTCGAGAGGCCCGAAGCGGTCGGCTGTTTATCCCTTGTCATGACACCTGACTGTATAAATGGGACCTGTCTGTTTGTTTTATCGTCAACAGCACCAGGCCTCGCCTTCCAGGCAAACAGAGACAGGGTCAGGGAGACTACAGCTAAAGACTTGGCATTTAAGAGCAATGGTGGCTGCCACGGTCACTCCACTTACTCCCATGTGGCTTCTGGCTTTTTTTTTTCTCTCTCTCTCTTTTTTTTATTATTGCACTACGTCCTTTAATATGTGGTGACTATACGTCCCTCAGGCAAGAGAAGTGAATTGCGGATTCTGATGTTTCACAGTATCAATGGGTTTTTTTTCTTAGCTTCTTGCTATTTCCAGTGGTGCTTCAGTTCTTACATTTGTTAAGGTGACGCACCATTACCGGCTGCTGTGTTTTCCTATTGACTGACCTTGTAAAGTGGTTGAAATGCTATAATTTGCTCCTATAATCTTTACTTGCTGAGAGTTTGAATTGTGGCTCTCCCATGTATAAGTCATTTACAAGTACAGTGTCCAAAGTCCCTCCATCCATCCATCCATCCATCCATCCATCCATCCTTTTTCTTCCACTGATCCAATTGAGGATTGTGTCTGATTCACACTCACATTCATAGCTACGGGCAAGTTAGAATCCCCAACCAGCCTAACCTCACTAACTGCATGTCTTTGGAGCAGAGTACCTGCAGAGAAGCCATGCAGACATAGGCGAAGCGTGCAAACTCCACACAGAAAGATGGTACAGACAACATTGCGGCACCATGCCGCTTATATTAAGTTGTATGAAATGCAGCTTTGGGTTGCACATTCTTTTTTCACTCTGGATGTTTCTGCTTTACAATTCTGATAGAGCACAAAACTACAGTGTGTGTGTGTGTGTGTGTGTGTGTGTGTGTTTTATGGGTTTGAAGTGTCACTCAGAGCTGCAGGCTTTTTGACAGAATAAGCCAGCCCCAGCGGAAGACCCATCTCAAGAGGAACAACTTTGCCAGGCTTGAAGCCTCTGCCTTCCCTTCTTATTCTCTTCTCATTCTTCTCCACCTCTTCATCCCATCCATCCATCCATCCATCCTCTTTTTTCTGTTCTACATTTTGACTTAATCCTCCCCGCAGTGCCTTCAGCCTGTCGCCACTTCCCCTCCGGCCTGATCCCGCTCTGATCGATGCCACCTCGCTCCCTACTAGAAACCCAACGGGGGAAATGGAAGCATTAATTACCCACCCCAGAGCTCGTTACCCTGGCTCAGCCCTTTCAGCTTCCTGGCTCTTCACCGACTTTGCAATTGGTAATTCAGCTGGGGGCCCAGGACGTGAGGGTAATAACAGAGGGTACCCGTCCAAACGGACGATCGCCCACTGATAAATGATCTGCTGGGCCGGACGTGACGGAACTGACGCGAAGGGCCCCGGGAGTGACTCTGAAAGTGATTGACACACAGCTCTGGCATGGGGATTTTTGTGTGAGAGAAATAATTTATGGCTTTCTCTTCCGGAGCTGAGACGAATGCCAGAAATGAGTAATGACCTCTTGGAAGTTCAGCTTCTCTGATCGCAAACAATAGCCCAGGTTGTCAGTGCGGTGGAAATGACAGAATTGATGGCGTTATGAGAATGAGAAGCTAATGGACTAAATCATGGAAATGGCAGTTTAATTAAATATCAGGGCCCAACTATGAACAACATATTACCATTAGAGACGTCCTCGCCGATAAATATTGCCCCCAGATGTGGTAAAATGAAAATGAAGGTAAATTGCCCTTTCTTTGGCTAACTGCTTGTTTTCTTAATCCTTTCTTCTTGTTACCCTTTTGTGTGACGGCTTGAGTACCTAACTGTTGAAGCACCCAGCAGTTGGCCTCCTTTGTGCTACTCAGCGTCTGATGTTTTCATGTAAGCGCCGTGGCGAAAACACACACACACACACACACACACACACACACACACACACGCACGCACAAAATAATGTTTATTTGCTTAGCTACCGTCTCTCCTCAAGCATCCCCAGCTCTTTGCCATAGCCCTAAATCCATTTACAGCCTATGCCTCTATCAGCAACTTTTCCCCTTATCCTCCCATGCTATATTCTGTCTGCCTCCCTCTCCCTTTTTTTCCACCCCACTGCTTTCACCATTAACCCTCTCCTCCTTCTTTCTACTTTCCCCATGTGCCCTCCTTCTCTCTCCTTCTCCCTCTCCTCCCCTTGCCCTTCTTTTCCCCCTTTCTTTCTTTCTTTCTTTCTTTCTTTTTTCTCTGCTAAAGACCGATCTAGTCTCATTACACTGATGGCCCTGATGATTCACTTGAATGGTGCACTCTCTCCCCGGTGCCTCTCCAAGGGTTCCTCTGCAGCCTCCGCATGCAGCGGCACTCAGCAGTCACAGCAGTCTCTCTTGCTCTTTCTCCCCGGCCACAATGACAGCGTGGCACCTGCTACTCAGACACATGACCTCTTGATATTATCATATAGGTCACAGAGACATTTGCACACTGAAGTATTTCTTATTTAACAAGTACTCTCCCACGTGTAAATGTTGTGGATGGAAGAAGAAGATAGAGCAAACACCCGGAGATGATGGGAGGAACGGGGGGGGATCAGATGTGTGAAAGAGTGTGTGCAGCTAGACAAAGTGTATATTTAGCCTGCTTGTGTCTCTCACACCGAACCAGAGTTCAGGTGTGACACTTCCCTTTGATCTTGGGACTAGCCAATGACTGCGAGCGCCGCACGCAGACTTAACCACAACCACCTTCCATTATTCATCTCTAATGGTGCATTTTTCACACATTGGGAATCACCTGCAGTGTAGAATCTGGTTTGCCTTCAGTCTCGCTCTCACTGGCACCACTGCATTTTGCTTAGAGGAAAATGGTGCAAGCTAAGGCTTTGTCCCATTTCTTCCTTGCGCCTTCGCTCTTGAGGTTTCCCTACCTGGCTGCACAGTCATGTGAATGTAATGTTACTCCATGAATTGTCGTAGTTGTGGCTTGACCGAAAACTTGCCAAGATTGTTTTTGTCACTGCATAGTTTCACAGCTCAGATCACAATATTCTCATGTCAAGCTGCACTGTATTGCCAAACGTATTCCTATGAACTATATGAACTTGAGTGACATCCCATCCTTAATCCATAGGGTTTAATATGATGTCAGGAAGGAGCATGTTTATGGGAATTTTTGACCATTCTAGAAGTGCATTTTGTGAGGTCAGACACACTAATGTTGGACAAGAAGGCCTGGCTCCACTCGATTTCTGGTCAGGACTCTGTGCAGGCCAGTCAAGTTCTTCCACTGAAGGATTAAGAGTCCCTTTCACACCAACTCTGCCTTCAGTAACATCGCCTTTAACACCACGTTCATCAAACTTGATACTCTTCCCCATGAAACTGCAAAAGGGTTCACGCAAACACAACAAACCTCCCAGTTTCTGTAAACTTGTGTAATACAAACTGGTTCAATTAACATGGAGAATATTTGTAGGATTATAATTGGTTTTAAAAAGCCCAAACAAAAAAACATGCTTCTTATCAGAACAAATGTAACAGATTTCAGAGGGGAGCAAATGTTTTCATAAACTGATCAGGAAAACATTTGCAGCATTATTATTTTGTAAATGACTCAGCTTAATTACTTTCTGGCCGTGTTTTCCTGTGCATGCCCTCTGTAGATGTAACTCCAGAGAGATGTACATTTTCCAACATTCTCAGCAACGGCAGCTTCCAAACCGTGGACCTCCATGGAGTGTTTGATTTCAATCCAAACTATTAAAGAATTAAGAAGTAAAACAACAACCAAATCTGTTGCACTGACAAGAACGTAGCTTTCTCTTTAGGAGGGGCTGTGGCCGAGGATCACACATCCATCATTTTTACACTTTGCTGTACTATTGCGTTTTGAGGCGGTGGAGCTAAAACCTCATACCTCACCGACTCAACCTTTTCGGGGAAGGTCTTGGTTATTTCAGCAAGCTCTTTACTGAGTCAGATTTTACACACTTCACAAGCTCAAAAGAGACTGGGTGCTAAACTGGCCTATCTGAAGTCCCGACCTCTCACCCTCTGAGAACATTTGGAGCATTACAAAACAAAACACATAACAAAAGTCCTGCAAGGGAAGTCTTGAGAAGTTAAGAAGCTGAGTTCAGATACTGTATCAAGAATGGCAGAGGTTTGTTATTTTGCTTTTGAAACACCAGCACTGGGCCTCCTCGGTTCCCAAATGTTTGCGGAGTGTGGTGAAAAGAAGAGTTGATGCAACACAGTTGTAAGAATTGCACCTGCCCCAGTGTTTTAGAACTGTGCTGCTGGCATTCAAAATTAGCATATATTTTAAAAAAAACACAAGTAAATACAATTTCTTCAATTATACTAATAAATATACGGTTTAGCTGATTTATAAATGACATTTCATATTTTTTCTTTTTAGGAAACAGAGTTGTGTGTGTGATCAGTTTTTTCCCAGTGAGACTCAGTAAGTGAACTACCCAGAGAGTCAACTATTTATCAGGGTCATGTTTCCTCTAGTACACCTGATCTGACGACCAACTGAGTAAAACCACACAATGGACTGCAAAGAAACCCCAGCGAACATTGTTTGGACATGACAGCCATAGCAGCATTTCCTCTCTCCTATACTTCAAGCAGGCCTTTTCAGCGTGATATGAAGAGTGCATTGGCACAGCATAAAAAAAATATTTCTCACTATGTCTTGTTAGAACGGAGGAAGTTTTTCTATCCTAATGAATTCAAGATTCTTATTGCTCTATCCCACAGTTATCAAAGAGAATGAGGAAACTACGCTACTGGCTCAAAGTTGGGCGGATGAACAAAGGTTGAGAGAACAGACTGTCCCAGAAGAAATAAAGCAGCCATCTGAATGGTAGCTCTGCTGGACAGAAAAATGTCCGCGCAGTGAAGCTTTAGATAAGACACAATTTCACGTACTACACTCTCACAGTGACAGCCTGTGCACATTGCTTATTTGAAGCCCCATTTCATAGTGTGCTTTAATTCTTCAAATGATGGCTTTATTACATAATCAGCCACTCCCTTGTTTCTCCTGTGGCAACATTACTCGTACTTCTTTCTCATTATAGGTTACAAAATGTGCAACATGGCACGTGAGGAGGCCAGCTCCACGCTGCTGTTTAAAGAACAGGTGCATGTAAATAAGGGACAACATGTAAGCCGGGTTTAGGTGAGAGACGCTAATCATAAAATGCAATCAGGCCTAAATTGATTAATTTAACCCTTGGAGGTTCCTTAAAAATCCATCCTTTAGAGGCCCTAAGGACAAAAAATGGCCACCCCCCAAAAAGTGCTATAAAAACTTTATATATTAATATTTTTTTCCACTTTAAATTGGTCAGTCTTTTAAAACTACTTCTCCCTGAAATATTCATATAAAGTTTTAATTATATTTTCATTGTTTTAACCCTTTAAATCCCAGTTTTATGACACAAACACCCTGTTTTTTTACCCCCCCAAAAACAAAAAAACTAAATATTTTCCAAAAAAAACATTTGAAGTAATATTTGATTGTTATTATAATTAGGCCTTTAGATGGTCCAAAGATTGGCACCAACATTCATTTTGACCTGCCATTATTTTTTTTTGCAGGAGCACATTGAAAAAAATCCATCCTTTAGAAGCCCTAAGGACAAAAAATGGCCACTCCCCAAAAAGTGCTATAAAAACTTTATATATTAATATTTTTTTCCACTTTAAATTGGTCAGTCTTTTAAAACTACTTCTCCCTGAAATATTCATATAAAGTTTTAATTATATTTTCGTTGTTTTAACCCTTTAAATCCCAGTTTTATGACACAAACACCCTGTTTTTAGCCCCCCAAAAACAATAAAACTAAATATTTTCAAAAAAAACCATTTGAAGTAATATTCGTTTGTTATTATAATTAGGCCTTTAGATGGACCAAAGATTGGCACCAACATTCATTTCGATCCACTTTTATTTTTTTTCCAAGGAGCAGAAAATGGTCCCGCCCGAGCAGCCTGCTGCCACACCCCGGGAGAGGCAGCCTTTCTCCCGCGGGTCTGTTTTGATCAGCCGCGGGGCATACTGGTTGGGGTCCCCGTCCCCATCACACACGTCCGATATCACGTGAAAACAAATATATAATTTTCTGTTGATTTAAAAAAAAATGCACCCTCTAAAAGCCCTAAGGGCAGAAAATGGTCCCGCCCGAGCAGCCGGCCGGGGTGCAGCGGCACCCCGAGAGAAGTGTGCCTGTCCCGGGGTCTGTCTTGGATCAGCCGCGGGGCATGATCGTTGGGTCCCCCGTGTGCCTAGCACACACGTCCGACACCACGTGAAAACAAATATATAATTTTCTGTTGATTTAAAAAAAAATGCACCCTCTAAAAGCCCTAAGGGCAGAAAATGGTCCCCCCCGAGCAGCCGGCCGGGGTGCAGCGGCACCCCGAGAGAAGTGTGCCTGTCCCGGGGTCTGTCTGGATTAGCCGCGGGCATGATCGGTGGGTCCCGTGTCCCGTGGAAAACATTTTCCAACATTTAATTTGGCACGGCAGGTCACATAGCACGATAGCAAGAAAGATTCGTTCTTCTTTTTTTGTCACATGTAGACTAATACAAGCACAAGGCACTGAAATATATCCAAAGAGCAGAGCGCTTTGTACTCACCGAAGATTAGCTCCATGGCCGCGGTCTTTCAGGCGGTGCAGCCGGACAGACAGTCACAACAGACTCGGTGGGGTCCAAGTGTCGAAGATTAGATGTGCAACCTTACCATCGACGTTTAGAAGTGATCTGTTGTGTTTACTATAAAACTAGACGATTTTATACGACGGAATCATGGCGATCGCCAGACGACGTAAACAAAGCTGAACCGGAAGGACATCGTCGTGACGTCAGATTTCCGCGATTTCATTCAATAACATACATTTTTGTTGTAACCATCAAACCATCAAACATCGTTTTTTCAAACAAAACATCACAATTTTTCGTACCTCAGAATGCATGAGCGGAGCATTGCCTGTGCGCATTTGCGCACAACGAGTCTAGCTCCAGGTACTTCCGGAGCCTGGTTATTGTCCGTCAATTTGTCAAAATCATCCTGTGGCTCTTCTAATCGGTCTCCCCTTCGCTCACAATTTGCAGAATTGGTGTCTCTACATGATCGATTGACAGTGTGAGATGACAGAAGCCCCATTTTCTCCTCAATGCTCTATTTACGAAGCAGTTTGTTAGCGTGCCATCAATACACTTCCGGGTCATTCACGTCATTCACGTCACACAAACACACTTTTTTTTTTTTCAAAAGACCTTTATATTTTAAAAAAATATAAAGGTCATCGATAGTGACACACAATACCACTCTTTATTTCCAGTTTTTAAAGCTGAAAGTTGCGCCCCCAAACCTGAATTAATGGCGTTCCTTTGGACTATAGCCAAAAATGGGAAAAGGGCGCCACCTGGTGGACAAATAAAAAAATTACAATTCTAAGGCCCCTAGTCCAAAATGAAAGCGAAAGTGAAAACATGACGATTAAATTAATAGTAGTTATTTGGCAGTGAAAAATAGCGTTTATAATGGTTTTCAATGGTACAATTTTTGGCCAAAGGGATATAAGTGGATGGATTTCTGTAGCTTAGCCATTTTAGGCTAATTTAATGAATTTACACCACAATTAAAAAAAATAAGTAAAAAAAATATTGTTTGACAAATTTGGCTATATTCCACTCAACACAGTGAAGATGGTTTAAAATTAAAAATGCAAAGACAATAAATGTCCCTAGGGGCCTCCAAGGGTTAATTATCTGCAGCTGTTTTCTACAAAAATAACAGCTCTGTGAAAATGGGACTTTGAAAAATCAATGTAAGCACTGTTCAGCCTTCACTCGCTGCATAATTTAGCCCGTTTTCTTTTGCTTTATATGCCACTACTATCTGACTAAACATTGTCTGTGCTGTTGACAACTTAAATGTTTATACTCCAAACCAAGGTGACTTTAAAAGAGACTTGCAAGGAGATAACACACAGAGATATGTTCGATAGCGGGAGAGGCAACAATACGCCGTGGAGAGCCAAGACTGTGGATTTTCATTCCAAAGCATCGCTTCAGTGGGTGACAGTGCTGATGAGTTCTTCCCTTCTACCTGACAGACTGCTAATTAGTGGATGTCTGGATGGAAAGCAGGCAGTCGGCTATCCCTGTTCTACACTATGATGCTTTTACAGTTATAATGGAAAACCAACAGACACATCAGTCTGTCTGTAGCTTCACTACTGACAGTTAGCTAAAGGAGAAAGCAACTTTAACAGTTTGTTTAGCGTGAATCTCTCAGAGCTCTCTGCGTGATCTCTGACTTGTTTTCTGTTTCTTTGCCAGCTGTGAGCAGATTCTTTTGTGTCCCTCTGCAGCATGCTGAAAAGAAAAATCAACCAAATTTAATTTATGCAAACAGATAACTGTCGTTATACATAATTTATTCTTTCAGTGCGAAAGCAGTGCAAACTCAATGCTTTGTTAGAACAGAATTGGGACAAAACACATGGCACATACGTATTTACACAAAAATCTGATAATGTTAAGAAATAGTTTTACCCTCAGTCTGATTCATTGTTGTGCAAAATGTTCAATGCCTAAGATATGTCAGTTTGATCCTCTAGAATGACAAATGTTCGTAAAGCTGGACATCAAGACTAGGTGCTTGCTTTATGCACCTGTGGCACCTGAATTAAAAGGTTAAAAGGTGAGGCCCAACGCTGTTGTTCATTTAGAGAAATAGATTTTACTATGTTATCCCCAAAATGTAGATGTTACAGCTGCAAACAACAACTATGAATACAAAAAAAGTTAAACAAAGTGGTTCAACAGTATGGAAGCTTAGTTTTGCCAGTGGCAAAAAAAAGAAAGGAAATAAGAAAGAAAAATATTTTTTTGGCATTATGTCAATTCAGCTATCTCAAAATCTCAAATTTCTTAAGTAAGTTGAAATTTTGAGATACATAACTCTGGATATTAAGTCAAAGTTTCTATATCTTAAAGGCTCTATGAAGAGAAAACTCATTAAACTGAAAAGAACAAGTACCTCAATAAGTACTTGCTTCACTTTCTGTGTGTAGAGTAAAATTACACGTAGCTGCTTTGACATTCCCCAAACTTTCGCTAAGCAATAACACAGTTTGAAGGGCAGCAACCTGTCTCCAAACAGTTGGGGATGGACTGGGCCAGACTGTAGTCACTCTCACACAGATTGCCATTATTTCAAATAACTGCTGTCTAATTTATAAATGTAGACAGATTGCTAACAAGTTGCAATCAATCAGTCAGTCTGCACCCGTGATCGCCACTCATCCGCAATGTGTCGTTTGTGATAGGACACTAGACTCAACTGGTTGCCAACTCATTGTATTCTGGTTACATTGCTATGTTTTCTATATTGCATGGTTTCTGAGGACCTATATTATTTTGCAGCTGTAACTGCGGCCTTGCAGCAACAATTTTTGAGTTTCTTTTTTAAACGCACAAGTGCACAAGTGAATGCACAAGTGAATTTCTATTTAATGTGAATTACTGCATATATAATCATCATATTATCACCAACAAAATGTGCATATAATTGCCAACTGAACCCAATCTGTCGCAAATTGATAGCCGACTACTAGCGTGCACCGAAGTTGCTTTGAAGATGGCAACTGAGTATGAGTTATTGCAGACCTAGTCCCCATCTTATTACCCCAAGGTAATAAAGGCATTCTTTTTAATTGCCAGCAGGGTCAGCTTCTCTGGTTGCAAACAAATTTCTTGCTATTTAGAAGTCTATGGAAAACTAATGGCTCTTGGTCATTTATTGGATCATTTATGGGATCAGTTGCTAGTTTCAGGAATTATTGTACACAACATTAAGCTCGTTTTGTGATTTACTGCCATTACTACAGTACTACGGTCCTCACTGGGTTCAAAACACCAAGATGACAATGTCAAAATCTCTCTGATTCTGATTCTCATTAACCAGTGGGTGATGTGATGACTGCCACCTCCATCTTTTATATACAGCTTATGGTATTACATGACTGCATGAGGATAGCGAAAGATATTGGCTGATCCTGAGAGATGCAGCACAGGTAAAAGTAATAACATAATTAATATCTCTGTCCTATTTAGACACACCAGTAGACCACGACAGAGACAACACGCACAACCGCAGAGCCCTGGAACACCCAAGTGGCATGCAGCTGTCATTAAAGTTAGCAGCGGTGGCTGTGTGTGACACTTTAAAGAGCCACTGTGAGAAGGGTTCTGTAGGCCAATATTCTGACATGTCAGAGCAGGGGAAGCACAGGTGTGACTAATAACATTAATAACCATTCAGGCGTGCCAGTTCCAGGGCACTGATATTGTGCGCGCTGACTCGCTGCCAGTAACTTACTGGGACACTTCAGTGGAACAAAGCCATCATTAATGTGATTAGTTCCACCTGTGTTTCTGCTGCTCTGACAAGTCGGGATATTTGCAGTGACAAAAAGAGCCTGTTTGCAAACGTCCTCCTGTTTTTCTTGCTTCTGCTGAAAAGTGGCCAAAGCTGGATAAGAAGAAGTAGGAAAAAAAACCAAACCACAAACAGCAAATCTGTATCAGTGAAGGTAAAAACACAATTTTGATGTCAGTCCCTCAGAATCAGAGTTTTTGCTTCTGTTGGGGCTCACTGTTTTACACTGACATGTAGCTATTACACAGGTACAATCCCATCACAGGAGACCCACAGATACCAATTACTCCACCAACAGCAGCCTCGATAGACACGACTACCATACAGCAGAGTAGTATGCAGCGTTTTGAGTGTGCGGCCAGTCTCGGATGCTTCTTGAAGTGAAACCTGTCACTCTGGAAACACTTCATTAGAAAATACCACTGAATATCACTTGTCCTTATTCTCAAACTGTACCTTTGAGTGTCTAATTGGGTATTTTTCCTTCAGGGTTTATCACAGTCTTTAACAGAATCTAAAATTTCTTGCTGTGTCAAGCCAGCTTTGGTACTTTGTTCCCTTTTTTTTTCTCATCTTAAAACATATCAGAATAAGCCGAGTCATCCCACTGCCTTTGCCTCTAATCCCAGCAGTGCTTCTAACTACAACACCCGCCATCTACCTATTCACCCGTGGGTTTCTTATTGCTTTTGGGAGGGTCTACAGGGGACTGATGCTTGTTGTGGATATTTACTACAGCATCTGCTGCGTATTGTTGTTCTTCAACTCAACCTTGTAAAACTGCTCAGGTATATTTATACAGTGTCTCTTCCACAGTAAGCCGTGCCACTGCTGTCCCAGAACATAAAACATTAAAGTGTTTTTCTCACCTCTCAGAATTGCAACACGCTTTGTTTTTCTTCATATCCCTTTTCCACTCATAAATATATCTTATTTCAAGGCCCATTATCTATTGTCAGACAGATATAAACCCTTTTATTATCTAATTCTTTATCCTAACCTTTAGATTGCTGTTGTAGCCTGTCTTGTTCCTGTAAATAAAGGAAAGCTCTCTGAAAAAAATCAGGTAAGGAAAAAACAAAAAGCAGACACACACACAAAGATGCGTCTGGCTCACTCCACTTCTAATTTTCTATCCCTCCCCTCAATCTGCATTTGATATCACAATAATACGAGACTCTAAATTTAATTTGTTTGTTTGCTTGTCTTTCTTCTCACCTGAGTCTTCATAATCTCCACTCTGTGCCTCTGAACTGACGGCCCTGCTCTGGAGCTGGCTTTCATCCTGCCTAATTGCTTTCTGATGGCCTCTGCGGGGAAGTTCAGGAGGGAGATGCTCCAGAGCTCGGCAGCGCGCACGACGAGGGGTTAAAACACACCGCGTGGATTAATGGAGGGTTATCGCAGCAGATGAGAGGAGAGGGGAGGCAGGAGGTCCGTGTAACCCAACTGCTCCTCTATCCTCTCCTGTCTGTTGCCAAGACCCGGGGCAGCAGCCAAGAGGAGACAGTGGCGTTTGTAGGGGTGGGGTGGGGGAGGAACACGGTGGAGCATTACGATGCTTGTCGACATGTGGGTTGCACTTTTGCTCGCTTGTCTTTGCCTATGGTGGTTTCTCTAATTTGTTTGTGTCTGGTAGATGTGCGAATATCTGAGCGTGCGGGGTAGCATCTGTGCATGCTGCTCGGGCACAAGCGGATGGCATCAAGGCCACCGTTTCCTATTTCCATGTGGTTTCATCTCGTCCGTCGGGGAATGGTCTTCCACTTGAATACACTTGGCTTGGTGCCTGTGGCAACCCTCGTGACCTCCTTGTTTCCCTCCCTTTTGTCCACCACACCTGAGATCTCTGAGGCAGACGGCGCCTGTAACACCAACCGAGAAACTTGCAGATGCACACAAAGCCTTGGGTTTGTCTACCATCCGCACAGCTGCGTATCTACACGAGTAACAGTGAACAATTCTTATCCCGGGCCTGTGTCTCACAGTGTTTTCTGTCCTTTATTGAATATTTGAACAAGCAGAACATCTGAGAGAGTGTCCCGTCACCACACTCTGTATTCCCTCTCCTCTCCCTCAGAGGGCTCTGATCACATTTGTGACATAACTCCTCTATCTCCAAACCAAATATCACTGTCTCCACATCTGAAACATCCAGGCTTTGTTCTGCTGAAGTTATGTAGGTGTATGTGATTTTTTTTTTTTTAAATGTCAAAATTCTGTTTGTTTTTCTTTTACGTCCTCTCTGTGCTTTCTGCTCAGATATTCATGTCAGGGTAAAGCTGCGGGTGGCTTGCATAGCAAATATCGGTCTGCCTGCTTATCAGTCATTTTGCCCATCTGTGCATCTGTATGACCGTCCAGCATCCCTGTCAGCTTTGCCACAACCCCCACCCTCCCGTTATTCTTCTCGTATACTGTGTCTGGAGCAATCAGTCCCCTCCTCGGGCTTATGCCGTTTATCTCCCTCTGTGCCTGAATTTGTCTCATGGCTCCCCCTGTGTGTGCTTACATACTTTTTTTCTTTGTGCCTGTCCATTCACCTGTTGGCTTAGTATATGTGTGCGTCCGCTTGTTTGCACGTCAATCTGTGTGTTTGTCTGAGGCTTCAGAGCTTCAGAGAGCTCACCTGTCAGTCAGACGTCTCTCAGCTGGGTATTAGCTATGTGTAAAGACAAGGTCATGGTGACTCAGGCACGCAGAAGCAGGTAGAGCAACCACCGAGCCTTCAAGGCACCAGCACAGTGCGCTTCAGTCCTTTTTCTGATAGAAGAAGACTTAAAGGGCAAGCAACACAAGCAGCAGTAGAAGGATCTGATGGAAAAATGTGAAAATAAAAAAAGTTATTTGGAAGAGAAAACCAGCCCAAGTGTTAAAATATTACCCACAATGCCGAGTGTAAGAATCCATCATTTTGCCTGCATAATAAAGGATTGCTGCCAGCTGAAATGACTGATTATAAAGCTCTGAAACTGGATGTTAAATTGAAACATATTATTTGTAAAGTAATAGAAAATTCTGTTCTTGAAGCCTTTGCACATACACTGCTGTATAAGATATGTGTAGAATTAAAAAATGTTTTAGACTCAGTAATAATGCAGAAGACTGTTAAACAGGTATATTCATGCATGCTCAAGGAAATCCTTACCTGTGTGCAATAAAAGCAGATTTCTGGGTAGTTGATGTTTGAGAGTAAAAACGACAGTCTATCAAGAGACAAGCGAAAGCAGGGAAGTCTGTAAAGTGGGGTGAGTGATTAGCTAACTAGTCAAAAGTGTGACAGAAATCTGTCAGAAAAATGAACAAAGGGCAGAAAAAGACAAGCGGGAATAAGGCAAGGTGAGTAATTTCAAAACAAACAAGAAATAACATAAACAAATGTAAATCATTAATAAACATCTTAAAACATAAAAATATTCTTTATTTACTCAAATAAATATATCAACTATAGGTTGATTTAACTACATATATTTTTTGAATAACTGAAACTGAATACAACTATATTTATTTGAAGCATCTCAGTAAACATTGTTGAAACAGCACCATTATCTTCCTGAACCACAACCATGAAAATTGGTCATGGGTCAAGCTGTTCCATTGTTTTACAGATGCCCAGTCAGGCCATCCCAGCAGACAACCGCTTAACATCCAATCCACAGTAGTACACATTCTACTATCCGGTTGTTAAGTGATGACGTATGAAACCTGCTTATTGGCCCAAACTACTCTGCATTTATTAAGGCTGTTGTGTTTTTAACTTGTTTTAATGCTTTGTATCTTGCTCTATTTAATCTCAACAATCCCCTAAAGAAGTCAGTGATTACCGTTGGCCTCTCTCGGTTTTTATTACCACTATTCATTTTAAAGCCCAGTTTTTAAAACCTTACGATGTAACTACAGCCCAGCCCATGCAGTAGTATATTAATGACTAACCTCGTAATGTGGATGGATTATCTCAGTTTGAAGTTTGGTCCGTTTACAGCATCATACCATGCGATTGCATTTGTCCCTAACCATCTGGAGCCTTCACGTTAACTTTTATTGAGTGGAAAAAGGTTAGCGTTCATCCTCCAGCTTCACTGTGCTAATGTGTTTATATTATGCTAACCATAGCTCTGTAGCTAGCCACCACGTAGCACATCATTATATACCAGCTAGCCAAACTTCAGTAACACTACAAACGTTACTCCCGTTTAGTTCTCTGTCTTCATTTATTTTGGAAGTGATAGAAGAGCTGTATGTTTAAATTTTTCAGAAATCCCTCAGTCAGAACATGGTGTGTCATCTTTAGATGGCAACTAGCGCGCTAACTCCCAGCTAAATTTCATAAATTCTGTTTTCATGGATGCCTGGATGTTAACCTTAATTGTTATACAGTTAAGTTGTTAATTGTTAGACAGTTTGTAACTCTCAGTGATGCCGCAGTGTTCGTTTGACTTTGGGACCAGAAGCGGAGTTTGGACCCGGAAACAGCTAATGACGTCAGAGTTAAAGACCGGCTTGCAGGAGTCTCTTCCGGGGTTTTTTTTTTTTTTTGTAGCACTTTTAAGCCATTTATGTTTATCTCCATCTAAATGATGTCTTATGTGTTACATGTTGAAATGAACATATCCAAATGGTAGGGTGACCATATTTTGATTTCCAAAAAAGAGGATACTTCGCTCAGTCATGAAGAACGTGCTTAAAGAAACATAGTTAGCATATTTAAACGATGCCTTCTCTGTGCGGTTAATGAATTATGAAATAAAATATTGTCATATATGCTTTTACAAGTCAACAAGTGCAAAAAAAAAACTAAAAACCTAAAAACCTCTGGAATTAAATAATGGTACAGAAATAATGCCTCATCTGCATAAGAAAAATTACCAGTACTGGGTCGGTATGAAGGCTTGACTGGGACAAAAAATTGACCAGTGCATTTTGACTAGAGATTGGCCCACCAGGTATTATAGGAAAAGCCATAAAGCCTTTGAATGAAAACAAACGCTGTTGTGACAGTGATGTACAGTCTTGTTGGTATATGTATGATTTCTATACATTTTACATCAGATGAAAACTTTGGTTGTAAGATTCAGGAAATTATTTATTAAAAGCAAGACATTTTAAATGAGAATAAGAAAGAAAAATATTTCTTTGAGCCCCCCTTTCTCTGTTAATGCCCTACCTGGCCCCTGGCAAAACTTTGCTAGATCCGCCCCTGCACAGTTACCAGCTGTCAGCTACGTAGAAAAGGATCCTGGTGTTATTTGTCTCTCAGAAACAGTTCATAACTTCCCTTCAACTCATCCATGTCACCTAAAGGTAAACCTGTTTCTCCATCACCTGTTCAGCTCTGATGATTCAGTAAGGACATCTCCTGGTTGCATCTTCATGTTTCCCTCTCACCAGATATACAAACCGATATCATATCACTATCATGACATCATAGCACCCGCCCAGCTGTATGGAAACTCCATCATGCTAGCTAGTACGCAGTGCGAGTTATTGTAACTGACTGTAAAAAGTCAGCACAACGAAAACAAACTACACCTAAACTTGGTTTGTATCTGACCCAGATAGACTGCAGGTCATAACTTCTTACCTGAAGTTCAGTTCACCTGACACTCGGACCGGCAGCCGCCTCGAGTCTCTCCTCCTCCTGCCTCCCCTTTCCCTCAACCACCTGCTGGGGGGTGAAGCTCCGCCATAGCCACCACCAAATAACTGAGTTATTTTTACACATCGGCCAGCATCTGGTCAATCCACCACCTTTCATTGTTTATACCGTTACAAAAACAACAACAACAAAACCATCGGCCCGTAAAAACGAAAAATCACCATCGTCCACCGGGCAAATGCGCGGTATGCCCGATGGCCAGTCCAGCTATGTTCGGTATGAGGGAAATATTTTTGCAGTTCGTCTGAAAAGATGCACTTGCGCTTTGGGATCTTTTAAACATCATTAGGCGCGTTGCTGCGCGCTGTCAGTCCCGTCTGTGAGCGCAGAACAACCGCTCACAAAACAGCAGTTCGGGGATGACGTCTCACACATGGGTCCTCTGTCGGAATATAGGACAACCCGGACATTTTTATCAATCTCGAAAATCCCCCCGGACGCCCGGACAGAACGTGAAAAGTGGACATGTCCGGGGAAAAGAGGACGGTTGGTCACCCTACAAATGGTCACAACTATCGCCTGTCTGATCACAATGTACTATAAACCTGTGATGCAGGTAATTAGCAGTCAGTTAGCTCAGTAGGATGAGAAACAGACTTTAGCAGGAGGTCTGTAGTTCAACTTTGTCTTTTGGGAATATACCTTTTTCCCATGTTTTCCCTTCAACACTGTTAATTACCAGGCTTCAGAGGTTGACAGTGATTTTGTGACCATCACACAGAGCTAGGCTAGGTGCGTACCCTTATCTGAACATAGATATGAGTCTCTATGCTACGCTATGCTGAGCTAAAAGGGTTCTGGTTTTATTTATTTGCTCATAAACATTAAAAGAACAAAGAAAAACATGATTTAAATATAGTCACCTCTGGATCACTTTCAGCATTTCTGCTAGTTGTTCCCTGGCAAGCTACCTCTCCTTATGTAAAAACAGTGACCCTTGGAATCGTTTTAATGGGAAGAGGACAGAGAGCCAAATACGGCAAGTAGTGTAGCTGATGAGCAATGATTATGTTTTTTTGGCTAAAAAGCTGCATTGTTTTCAATGCCGTGCGTGCTGGCACTGCATATCACAATGGCATGGCAGCATACACCACTGTACAGGTGGCTGGTGTCTGAATATTGTCTCAGGGGGGTTACAGTACAAGTCCCTACTGAGAGTCCAGCCCTGGGGATGAATTCTTGATGTACAATATAGAAAAAAAGCTCCTCATCTGATGTCTAGCTTTCAGGCACATTTTGCTCTTCTAACGGGGATTCTTGGTGAATGAGTCAGATATAGCAGAAGTGCTGGAAGCAGTCCAGATGTGCACAAGGAGAAAAGTTGAAGGGAATCAGCCAAATATAAATCGGTTAGGTTCACACTTATGTGTTGACTTCAATACATTTTGATTGCGCCTCATATTCATTTTACAGCGTGGGAGTGGTGTTCATCACCTGATCCACTGCTTGGCAGGGAAGGCAATATGCATATTTCACAATATGTCAAACTACTAATTTGAGCAATGGTCAAGGAAACACTAGCTGGATAGAAATATGAATCAATGCTAACAGAAACATCACACGTACACTTTGCACTAAAGCAAGGCACATTTTAGTCTATAATCAGACAAACCCCTCCAAACGCAGAAATACTGTAACAGATGGTGGGTGTGCTGAGTACACACACACACCAATTTGGCTACCTAAGCAGATGTGTACTCAAACACCAACTCACAGACACAAGGAAAACACATGAGTTTGAAGAAGAACCGGCATCAGAAATGGCTTCAAAACATGGGCATAGGCACAGAGAATCTGTCAACCAAACAGATGCGCACAAACACGCAATCATTGCAAGAGGGGAGCGTGTCACCCCCGTTGAGCACACAAGCGTCAGAGGGAACTGAGGGTCCTGTGTGTACAGAACTTGGATGTCTACCACATGAAGCACAGAGCAGTGGGGAAGAGAGCGATAGAGAGATGGACGGAGGTGGAGAGCGAGGGAAAGAGAGGGGGAGCAGATGGGTCAGCCATCTGGTGAATGGAGGAAAAGCGAGGGAGATGAAAAGAAGGGGAAGGGTGCATTGGAGAGAAAAAGAGAGAGAGACTTGGAGAGATGTGTGCTGGGGTGGGGAGTTCATAAGAAATATCTATGTGTGTGTGCGAATGGAGTAGGAGTGAGTGTGTTGCGTTTGTGCGGGACTTTTAATGTGTGCAGCAGGGCTGGTCAGCCGAGACTCAGGTGCCAGTGGACAGTGCTCTGAGTTACTCTGGCAGGGTGCGGCGAACACTTATGTCACACAGACAGTATATTGGGGCCTAGAGACACACATGATTTCTTATTATTAACAATATGCACATGATCTAGTATCTGCTGATATTACTTCTTAACATAGCCATGCAGCAACTCTTAACCATTAATTCTATTTGCAGCCGATATGTAGTCAAAACCTGTTATATCTTCATTTCCTAACAGATACCTCCGTTGAGCAAAAAGGCATCAGAACACAGCAATGAGTTACACTGCTGCAGCTGGTGACATGTTCTTTACAAGCACGACCAATGCAACAGTTGCTTATTATTACTCAGTCCTACATACGCCAGGCAGCAAACAGAAATACTCTTTAGAGCACCAAACGTATAAATTCTAAGCAGTAAATAGCTCCCAACCAAAGCACTATTTAATTCTATTTACCTGACATGGTGGCTGAAGATAAAACCACACATTATAGTATACCACCCACATTACAGCATCATGTACTGTGAATAAGTATGTTATTTCTTCTTGAAAACTTAAAGAGGCTTGCATTATTAATTCAGCTCTTGGCTGTGGTTCGGTAAGGTTAATGTGGCTTTATGCTCAAGAGACTGTAACTCTGTTGTTCCCAAAAGCAATCTGAGCAATGACAAGTATTTCAGCTTTTCTATAGACATCTTATTTGTAACAAAGCTAAATTCATTGTTCATTCTTTTCAGACCTTAAACCAGCGTCTCACTTGAGCAGCAGTGTACGAGGGAAATTCTTGCGATAGCGTCACACAGCCATGTGGAACTGATGAGAAAACTCATGCAAGGTGAGTTTATTAATTTAGCAAATTTACAGAGTTTTTGCTCAGGCATTAATAAGTCACTCCTCTCCAAATTCTGCTGAACCAAAATTGCTGGTTGACATATAAATGCTTAAACCATATAGCTTTCTTACTTTATATTATGCCAGGATGATGTATTGAATTAATCAGTTTCATTAAATTATTCAGTTTACTGGGAATATACATAAATCACACTCAGTGAAATATGAACTATGAACTGAGATCAGGTTAATCCTTGGCTGTTTGATAAACATTCTGCTTGCTTCATTGCGACAGTAACAACTTCATGAGATGAGAAGGACTGATTTTCATTCATCTCTCTTTATATTTTTTTTGAAATGGATAATTGCTTATCCTATTCAGCGTTGCATTGAGGCTGGCGTGAATGCCAGCCTACAATGAGGAAAAGGCAAGCACTGGACAGGTTGCCAGTGAACTGGTTTTCAATCATCATTAATTTATTTCTTAAGTGGAAACACAATACCCAAGCCTTCAAAACTCCTCTAGGTTTAAAAGAGACTGACCACTGACTATATCTGAAAATAGACATAACCTCCATGATGTTGCCCATTGATAATTTAGCTAGGTTTTGAAGCCTCGGGCTGAACATTTTGGCCATCACATTCTTGGTGCTTTCAATATGGATTCATCAACTGAGGTAAAGATCTGGCTGAGAAACACTGCACTCTTGAAAAGCACCAACTTTATTGTCTCAATTTCTCAGAGTGGGATTATATCTTACAAAATGAACACCATGCTATGTTAAATAAAAAGTCTTTAGCACAGCTTTTACTTTGTTCATAAATCACACCCACATTGCAACCACAGGATTTGCCCCCTACTGCCCACTAGAAAAATGCAGTTTTAAGGTACTTTATCACTTTTTATAGCCAAAAAGCTATGTTCATCTTTTATAAATAGTCTATGGAATTAACCGTGTTGAAAGACTCTAAGTGACTCACAATGAAATGACCAAATGCATTTACTGCCCTTGATAACATTTACTACCTAGCAGTATCAAGACATATTCCTTCATAAAAAGTGAACCGCTAACTGTCAATGAATATAGCAAAAGCCCTGACTGTTCAGATCCAATGAATGCGCCAAACATTGTTGTGTAATAGCATACCAGAGACCTTACTCATCCTGCAACTGAAATAAACCTATTAGTTTGTTATTATAATAATGAATATTTTTTCTAAGCATTGCCCATCAGCTATGCTTTATTTTATTGTAAAGTTCTTTTCTTCTTCCTTCCATCCTTGCAAGTGCTGCTATTTAGTTATTGTAGCACAGCTGGTCCTGTTTTCTCAATTTGTAAAGCTTAATAGCCTTGCTGTGGCAGTTTTATCAGACTTGCAAATTCAACCCAGGGGAAAGATATTCTGAATTGTTGTGAAGGCTGATAACAAATCAAGATGATTTAAAAAAAATAAATAAATCCAAACCTACTTTATATTTGTTATGTATAAATGTATGACCCCGTGAGCTATAGATATATGCAGAAATGACAGAAATAAAAAGCAAACATAACACTCATAAATAGCTCATATAGTCTGAGTGGTTTAACTTAAATTTCCTCCATTTGTCTGAGTTGGCCTTTCAACACCCAGAGCATTTGTTTTTTCCTAGATAAAATTATAATGAAATTTAATATAGTGAATTACAATGTGTGGTGCAATCTGTTTTAGTGTAACCTGTTTTATTGTGAAAGGTTTAAGAGGAAGTGAACGTTGGTGACCGTCAGCTTGCTAAAAAAGAGAGAATGGTTGCGGGGATTTTGACAATAAAGTACGAGTTTGAGTTGTCTTGATGCATTCTCAGTTTACGAGTTTGAGTTGCTCTACAAAGTGTAGCTTGAATCCTTGTGCCTCAAACACGATACAATGCCCCCTGCTAACCATACTAGCTAGCTGTGCTAGCTCCACAACTCTATTCCTCTTGCCCAAATATGGTAAATGAACAAAAAGCAACAACAGGATAGTAGTCACCTCAATGTAAAACTCAGGGCTTCAAAAAGGTAGTCCACGAACTAGTGGGTCTCAGTGGCTATGTCCAGGTTTTATATGCAAATAACAAGCCATGCTAGCATGCTATCGCACTACTGGTGTTTGTCAGTAGTATGTAGTAGCAGTTGTATAGAGAGCTTTTAACTGTATGTCTTTCACTTTAACTATTTGCTACTGTTTTAGAGATGAATACTCCATGAATGGGAGTGTATAGAGCTAAATGGCTCCATTATTTACTCTTGCAACAAATAACAAAAAACCTTGTTTAATTTGTGCAATATAGTATTCAACATGGTTACATTAGAAGTTTAATGAAAAAAAAAATTCAACTTGTATTTGATTTTGCTCATAAAATGCAACAGTTAAACAACAGTAAGGTCCAAAAGTTTTTGGACAAAGACGATATTATTTGACTAATTTTGCCTCTGTAAACCACCACTGTGGATTTTTAATCAAATAATCAAGATGTGATTGAAGTTCAGACTTTTAGCTTAATTAAATCATAATAATAATGGATTGCATTTATATAGCGCTTTTCTAGGCACCCAAAGCGCTTTACAATTCCACTATTCATTCACTCTCACATTCACACACACTGGTGGAGGCAAGCTACAGTTGTAGCCACAGCTGCCCTGGGGCAGATCTGTTGGAAGATTTAGGAATTACAGATATATTTATACATGCCCCAATTTTCAAACGCTCAAAAGTTGTTGTAACATTTACTATTAGAGGTTTACAGCCAGATGAGGTCTGTTCCCTCGTTATTCTATGACAATTTCAGCAGATGAAAGATCTGGAGTTAATTCCATTTGTTGAACTTGCATTTGGAAGCTGTTCACTTAAACTCTTAATGAGTTACAAGCAGATGTCAATGCACATGTAAGAGGCCATCATTAGGCTGAAAAATCCAAAAGAACTTAATGAAACATAAATCAGAATGACAGCACAAAATTTAAGAGTGGCCAGATCAACAATGTTATAAAGGAGGAATGCACTGGCCAGCTCAGCAACACCAAAAAGCCAGAAGAGAGGGAAGACTAAAGTGCATGAGACGGGATTATTTCCTTGGTTAGGAAAAACAACTATAATTACTAACTATATAACTGCATAAAACCAGCCAAAATGCCAAAATGCTTCAAAACTGATCAGACAGAACTTCACAGTACAAATGGATAACGACCCAAAGCATACTGCAAAAACAACCCAAAGTCAAAGCAAACAAATAGACACTGAAGGTGGCTGCTTGTTGGAGGCAATTACTTTTGAGCAATTACTTTGAGCTTCTAAAAATGTTGAACTGTGTATGAAAATCGTGTATTAATTCGTAAACTGTTAACTGAAGACTTAAATCACATCTTGACAAAAACAGGCCACAGTAATGGGTACAGACATTGCATTTTATTTGAATGCGACATTAACATCACACTTTCTATTTAAACATAATAAGCTTAAGAGGAAGCTGATGTTTGGCCTGTAGTCTACTTACACACATATTTATTCCACTTTTCTATCCCAGTAAGTATTAAAACTGTTGAGATCAGCTGCGGTCCACACTTTAGTTTATTGGTAAGGATCCATCTATAGATTGGCACATACACTATGTATCTATGGATGGACTGCCAGAAACATTCACTCATATGTCTTCACACGCATATGAACTTGAGTGACATCCCATTCTTAATCCATAAAGTTTAGTATGATGTTGGCCCACCTTTTGCACTTATAACAGCTTCATCTGATCTAGGAAAGCTTTCCACAAGGTTAAGGAGTGTGTTAATGTGAAATTCTCCCTTCACACTTTTCTTGAGCTAATCTGAAGGTCAAGTTTGGAGGTCTGTAGCGATCAACTCTGCAGAAAGTTGACAATCTCTGTGCACGGTGCACCTCAGGATCTGCTGACCCACTCGGCAGTGGTGTATGTAGAAAATTTTACATGGGGGGGCAAAGGAGGGGCAAGAGGTCTAAGCAAGGTGGCACATACCTTTTCAGTAAAGTATGTGAAAATACCCTATATGTAAATGGAATCAATAAATTACCCACAAAAAAACTTTAAAACTGTTTATTGTATCATTATCTCTTCTAAGAAAACAAAGACAAGTTTTCGGTATAAATGAGACAAAAAAAAAGTTCCCCAAAATAAATACAGAAAAATAACTTAAATTACTGCACAGGACTGATGGACACAAAGTAGGGGGGGGAGGTCAGCTGGTCAGGAG
>NW_020327379.1:0-31689 GCF_001858045.2 Oreochromis niloticus | reverse complement strand
ACGGTCCTGGAAAGCCACGGCAAGCCCCACCCCGACCAGACAACCGAGGCTGGGTAATAAAAGTATAGCCATCGGGCAGAGTTCAATAAGTGACGAGTAGTCTACATCTCGCTGCCAGGTCTCAGTCAAGAGAATAAAAAATCCAGTTTTTTAGATAAATAAAATCATTCAACAAGAATGATTTATTAGACAGAGATCGAGCGTTAAAAGCGCCATATTCATGAGCTAGAAGCCTCATTATTGCAGAGGCTCGAGTTAAGGACGTAAATACACAGGGTTCGAGCGTCACGCTCGTAGAATCCACTCACCGGGGAAGAAAAAGCCAGCCCGCAGAAGAGTCTGGATAACCCCCTAAGGTGGCAAGTCTCAAGAGCTGGGCCCAGCGTATCCAAACAAGGCCGTGGAAACAAGTCCCCTCCATGGAGCTTTTCTGACACAGGAGACAACGCACGCTCGACGTCGCTTACCAGCCAAACCACGCCGCCAGTAAAGCCTGAGCTTTACCTGAATACCTCCTCTTCTCCCTCTCCTTCTCCGTGGTCTAGAGGGACCACTGAAATCGCCTGATGAGGATCCAGCTAATGGAAGAGGGTGGAAAATGCCAGAGGACGACGAGACATCGTGTGGCATCATAGAGGATCGGATGGATAGCAAAGCCAGGCGATCATACACCAGGGCAGCAAATACATCATTAAAACTGAGTGAGAACAGTAGAGCAAAAAAAACAACACAACAGTAGTAGAGCGTGACAAACTGCACCCGGCAGCAGCAGAGCCAACACAGGCGCCATCATACCAGAAGTGACAATGTGAGATGTCACTTCCGGTGACTTTTCCACTTCTTCCATGTACAAATTGGCCATGATGGGTGAAACTGGGCCCATGGCACACCCATGTTTCTGCCTGTAGAACTGACCCTTGTATGTGAAGTAGGTGGAATGAAGACACAGTTCCAAAAGCAACACACTTGGTCGATGCTGCGACCGGTTGGGGTGAGAGAAGGAGACAGGAGAGAAGACATGCTGTGGAAGAGAGACAGAGATTAATAACATGTACGATTCAATGCAGAGAGGTCTATTAACACATAGTGAGTGAGAAAGGTGACTGAAAAGGAAAAACTCAATACATCATGGGAATCCCCCGGCAGCCTACGTCTATTGCAGCATAACTAAGGGAGGATTCAGGGTCACCTGTCCAGCCCTAACTATATGCTGTAGCAAAAAGGAAAGTTTTAAGCCTAATCTTAAAAGTAGAGATAGTGTCTGTCTCACGAATCCAAACTGGAAGCTGGTTCCACAGAAGAGAGGCCTGAAAATTGAAGCTCTGCCTCCCATTCTACTTTTAAATACTCTAGGACCAACAAGTAAGCCTGCAGTGTGAGAGCGAAGTGCTCTAATAGGGTGACATGGCACTATAAGGTTGTTAAGATAAGACAGGGCCTGATCATTTAAGACCTTGTATGTGAGGAGCAGGATTTTGAATTCAATTCAAATGTTCTTTCTCTTTATTAGAGTCTGAAAAGATGCTTTCCAATGCTTAAACTTAAGTGGATCCTCACTAAATACAGAAGGCTCTGGAACAGGTAGTCTATTAGCTGACATAAGTTCTGCCAAAACCTTTATAAGCTCACCTGTACTCTCGTAAGTGACGTTTAACTCTCTTCTTGTGAGGGTTGATTAGCATTATTCTTGGACTCTGTTACCTGTAAGTTTGCAGGGTTTCAAAAGCCCACAGTGTGACTCTTCTTGCTTTACTGAAGCATAGTCTTCCTCATAAACCTGTAGTTTTGCCTGTGCTGCTTTGAATCCTTTCAGATTTTCCAATCTTTCAATTTCTCTTCTTAAGTCTTCAACTGACCTTCTCCTTGCAGCACTTTCCTCTTGTTGTCTCTTTATCACAGCTGCTTTCTCTTTTTCTCTTTAACTTGCACTCAGTTTCCTCCTTTTCCTCTAGGAGACGTTGTGACATTGCAGCAGCTTCTTGCTCTGCGGATATGCGTTTGTCTTCTTCAAGCATTTGCATTCTTTCTCTGTACTTCTCTTGTTCCGTCATTATCTGTTGATATCATCTCTGTAAGTGACAATCACAGTGTCTGGAAGCCAGTGGTTTTTATGTTTGTAGTCATTTAACTTACATTCATCCAGCTTAGGGAGGAGAAATGTCAGGTTGGTGTAGGCAGGTTACTTTAGGAGCTAGGTGCATTTGATTTTACTTTGTGGCTGGGTTGCATCTGTGGTGGTCAGTTCAGGCAGGAGTACCTATCCCCTGTTAGGCTTAGTGAGTTACTTTAGGGAACTTTATAATGTTTAGGTTGCAATGAACGCAGGTGGAGCTTCTAGCTTGGGAGCACATCTGTGACTGTGTAGGCTGCCTGTTTGTTGGCTGCTTTTTAGCTTGGCTACAGTTACCATGGGGAGCAGGGGTGGCTCTCCCATTAAACTTTAAGCTCCACTTTAATGACAAACAATTATCTAGGACACATATGTTTCATAATGCAATAATGAATAAAACTGTTCAACAATCAAGCTTTGGTTCAGGTCATTACTTGATCCAAACAGCCCAATGTCCCACACTAAGTGTAATGTCACTATCAAACACTCCTCCTTTATACAACATTTCTGCAGCTTCTGCTTGGAATCTGCACTTTAAAGACCAAATATGAAAGACCGAATATGTGTTAAAATGTATGAATACTTTTAATTATAAATTAACATTCGAGTGATAGATTTGTTGGAATGTCAGCTGAATTTGCCAGTAACCTCAACTTCCTAGTGGTATTGTTTTCCTCTTAAAATGTGTTACTCTATTCTTATGGATATTTTCACATTCAAAACTACCTGTTTTTGCTGTTCAGATTTCCTTTGGAAATTAGGAAGTTAGTCTACACCCAAAGATATGGTTGATGACTAAACAACTGCTTTTCTCTGTCCAGCTGCCACAGAACAAAGGCAGGGTACACTTAGCAGACTGCCCATTTATCTCAGGGCTAGCAATATATGTCATGTAAAACCCACTGAAATGCTTAAATAATAGTTATTCATAACACCTAACATGGAAAGCTTTCTTTCCAAACCTGAGCTGTTTCAGATGTTTTTTGAAATTCTGAGCTCTCTGATCTCAGGTTAAGGTGTCTTGAAAGCACTCCTGCTTCTTGTCTTCCCCTAATGTTGGCCACCTGTCCAAGAGTACTGAAGATCTGAGGTCACACATCCCGGTGACAACAGCGTGCCCACCCCAGAAAACAGAGGCCCATGATTCAGTCCTGTCTGCCAAGGGTCTTGTGTCCCTTGAGTTAAGTTTTGTCACTCTCTGTGTCCCCTTTCTTTGGTGTTAATTCCATTTTATTAAGCAGTAGTGTGATTACTGCACATGTGAGAGACACAGGGAAAATGCAGGGCTGTAGAGAGCTGTTGATAATATTTACTAAATGATTTGTAAAACAATGAGATACAGGTTTAAATAGTTTTGTCGGGATGGGGTGAAGTAGAGAGGTGCAAGACTTTAACTGATGCTTAATTTCTTCCAGATCTTTAAAATCTACAGGTGAGAATGTGGACATTTAGCTTGTGGCAGTAATTTGATCAGAATGTGATGCAGTACTAGATAAATAACTGTGAGAAGCTAAGATACTACTATTCAACCTGTAATCTTATATTTTGTATTTTGCAGATTTACATTAAAAAAATTATAAAGTTAACCAGCGACACTGAGAAAGCAAGAACAACACTCATTTGAATTATGACAGTGACTCACAAATTTATTTTAAAGGGGACTTCTAGGTTAGAAAAAGAAGGCCCAATACTTACAGTTCTAGAGGTCATGACACAAAGTTCACAAATCTAAGTTTGTTGTCAGGCTGCGAGTCATACATGTGAAGGCAAAAGGCAACGCAAACAACTCAGTCAAGGGGAAGGTAAAAGTTGGAACAAAGATGGATTCATTCACCAAGAAAGTGAAGAAAAGTAAATCTCACACACATAAAAAACATCATTGCCAACAGAGAAGTTACAAAGATACATACATATGTCATTTATAATTTTTGTTCTAACCTTTAGGGCCCTACATGGTCAAGCTCCTCAATATTTATCTGACCTGCTGAAACCACATTCATCTTCTTGGGCTTTAAGGTCATTAGATCAGAGACTGCTGGTGGTACCGCGCACTCGTTTTAAAACTCGTGGTGATCGGGCCTTTCAGACTGTGGCACCACGGTTGTGGAATTCTCTTCCACTGTCTCTACGCTGCACGGACTCCATTGATTCTTTTAAAAAACAGCTGAAGACATTTTTATTTAGAAAAGCATTTGATTAATTTCCTCTCATGCTGTTTTTATAGTTTTATAGTTTTACTTTGTTTTATTTGCTGTTTTATTTACTGTTTTATTGTTTTATATTTCCATTTCCTGTGTTGTAAAGCACTTTGTGATTTTTTATCTGTGAAACGCGCTATATAAATACATTTTACTTACTTACTTACATACAGATATCTCTAACTATAATAATGACTGAATGCTGTGAATGTCCCAAAAGCCCACAGTATGAACTCTACTTCAACTAATAAGTCACTAAGATAACATAAAAAGGAAATTCAATATGTCCACAGGATCTCCTGTGTGAAAACAGCTAGCTGTAAATGAAAAAAAAGAGAAAGCTTGAAACCTTCAGAAAGCAGATTGACAAATTTTACAATAACCTCAGATAACATCCCCAAAATATTACGACTTTTGAACTTGTTGCTATCTGTGACATCATACTTGGAAGTCTTGATATGCAGAAAACTCTAAAAACTATTTTAAAAAAGTGTAAAACAATGGTACAATGATACAGAGGGCAGTCATACTTTGAAATGATCAAGACTAACCTGACAGTCATTCAATGCATGAATCACAAGTTAAAAGGCAATTTTAATATATTCCTAATGCCATTTCCAAGTTTTTTAACTCCTCCAACCACCGCATGGACAACACACACACATATATATATATATATATATACATATATATATATATATATGTATATATATATACATATATATATATATATATATGTATATATGTATATATATATATATATCCACGTTTGCAGCATGACGTCACATTGGAATCCGACGTATGACTTCACGAATCAGCGTGAGAACCCCGTGTATCCATGACTACGCTCTGTAAAAAAAAACATTTAGCAGCGTTTCTTGCAGCACAGATTACTGTCTCTCAGGTACAACAGAAAACGTTTTTAAACTTTTCAGCTATTTTAACGATAGTCAGAATTGTAAACAGCCAGTTTAAGTTTGCAGCTTACTGATCACTTTCCTCCAGTCCGGTGGATTTAAACCATTTTTAAAATGGATAGCGGAGACGGTGAGATCAACGGCGCTAACCAAAGTAAGAACATCTCATTTCAATTTTCTGATGTATTATCTGACAGTTTGTTACAACACATGCTCGTAAAGGCCTCGGTCACACAGTCCAGATACCTCCGTTTCGTGCAGTGTTTCTCCCGGTACATCAACTGTTTGGGGGATTGGAGAATATACATGTTTTTGTCTAAGCAGGGATGTTTCACGGGCTTATTTAAATGCTGGTGCTGCATGCTATTTTCAGCTTAAATTTGAGATTGAATTGTTTTGTAAAATGAAAGAAATAACCTTATGATCTTTATGAAAATTAAGCAGTTTTGTAGTATTTTATAATAGTGACTGTGGCCTGAGGAAAAGCTGATATTCAAAGCTAATAAGTTCATCACAACTGCAGTGCATGCAATAGTAACCTCACCTATGTAGTTTTTAGCACTTAGTTTTCAGGTGCGCCTGTATTGCATGTAATATAGCACCAACTGGAATTTGTGGACTGTTCTCTCATCATGAGTGTTAAATATAAAATATTTCTCTGTTTCTAGATGTGCAGCTAAGATTTCGCCCGCTGCTCCATTTAGTGGAGCGCTTTGAACATTACGCTGCAGTAGGTCCAGAGATGAGTTTGCTCCGGGATACTATCATGCGTGGGTTGTTCAATGAGTTCAGCCTGGAAACTGCGATTGAAATTTTTTATAATACTCTGGGGCTTGGGAATATTGACGATATTGCACGAGTGGACCTAGCTCTGCAAGCAGCTGGCATAGGATTAAATCCAGCAGTAGGAGCAGAAGGTCCTTGGGATAATGAAGCACTACCTGCTCCAGCAGCTGACATGGAAAACAACCTGGCCGGTTTAGCTGAAGATCACTGGGACCATCAAGGTCTTCATCTACCGGCAGTAAATGTGGACATTAATCTGCCCCGGGAAGAAGATCAGTTTGCTGATGACATGTGGTGGGTCTGGGAAAGTGACATTGATTCTGGTGCTGAAAATGAAAGCGACCTTGAAAGCGAATCTGAGGATGAGGTCCCAGAGTTAATACCTGTCATCCCAGAACCTCAAGAATCCGGGAGCCCTCCAAGAGAGAGAGCTGATGAAAGCGATCTCTTTGGCTCCAGGAGGCGCCAAAGAGAGGAAAATAATAATGGCGAGAGTAATGAGATGAACAGGAAGCGATTGAGGTTCCTCGAGTCAGGCAACGAACCGTCAGACACCACCTCCGAAAGTGAGGATAATGAAAATGAAGACACGGTGTCATCACCCTCTACTTCAGCTGACACAGAAGCAGGACAGAAGAAGAGAAAACGGGATGATGATGATGAGGACAATGGAAGAGACAAAAAAATGTGTAAAAAGTAACAAAATTGTGCTGCTGGACCCTCAGGATTGACCCCCCGACCCCTCTCACCCTCCTATGTGGTGTGTTTGTGTGTGTGCACCATCAGAGACTGTGACTTTGAGAATCTGGAAGTGCCTGGTGGCATCTTTATCTGTCCTCCTTGTTGTTTACAAGGAGAGTTATTTATAAACTCTGTTCCTCAAAAGCTGGCAACATTAGAGACTGCTACTCACTCCAGGGCTTCCCCAGAGGCTGGGTTACAACCCTCAGCTAACTCTGGACCCCTGGAGGCCAAGATGCCAGCTAGGGACTGCACCCGGCTGTCACTGCCTGAGCAGGGTCAGTGCTCTGCGCAGCTGCAGCCCTCTTTATGTGTGCCAGAGGCCCACGAGCCTGCTGGTTTTGTTTTGTGTGTGCCAGGGGCGCCCATGCCTACTGGTTTTGAGCCTGTTTTTGCTGGGGGACCGAGGAGCCCGTCCAGCCTGCGCCGTCATCAGCAGCTTCCGCTGAGGGGTCTCAGAAACCGCTTCAGCCTGCTGCTTTCGCTGGGGGGACCGAGGAGCCCGTCCAGCTATCACCATCGCCTGCAGTGCCACCACCTGCGGCTCCCACGCCGCCGCCTGCAGCGCCTCCGTCTCCGGCTTCCGCGCCGCCGCCTGCAGCGACATCCTCGTCTGGTCCAGCCTCCGTGTCTTCTTCCTTGCCTGGTCCAGCCTCCGTGTCTTCGCCCTCGCCCGGTCCAGCCTCCGTGTCTGCATTCTCGTCTGCTGCAGCAGCTTCATCATCACCATCCTCGCCTGCAGCAGCAGCAGCTTCATCATCATCATCCTCGCCTGGCCTGGCCTCTGCTTCATCATCATCATCATCCTCGCGTGTCCCAGCCTCTGCTTCATCATCATCATCCTCGCCTGGCCCGGCCTCTGCGTCAGCTTCAGCTTCGCCTGGCCCGGCCTCTGTATCAGCTCCAGCCTCGCCTGGTTTGGCTTCAGCAGCAGCTTCAGCCTCATCCTTCTCCTCATCCTTGCCTGGTTCTGCTGTTGGCACGCCGCCATCCGGTCCGCGTCTACCGCATCATCATCACCGGCCGTTTTCTCGGCCGTTGGCTGGTCATCATCGCCGTTGTGGGCGTCCTCCTGAACGAGGTTGTCACCGCCACTGCCTTCTTCGTGGACGGCCTCCCGAACTGTCTCAGCCTGGCCTTCTGTGCTATCGGCCCCCAGGCCGGCCACCTGAACTATGTTTCGGACTCTGCTCCCTGTGTGTTTTGTTTGGGACTCTAGCTCCTCCATTTCCTTCCATTTATTAAACTGATTTGTATTACATTAGACTGCTGATTTATTGTGAATGAATGATATTGTTTTATGATGCATTATACTGCGGAGTTATAAGAAATACCGTTTTCAGAGAGTCATGGCCTTATTTGTCTGATTAGAAGAGAACAGAACATACCGGAGAGGTTTTCTGCCCCATCTCATCAGGAGGAGATAAAACAGGGAGCCAAGGCCGCCACTTAGGCACCGTAAGAGAGAAAGAATGTGAATGTTTAGGGTTTTACGACTAGGTGGGGGCCAGTAGAGGCTATAAGAGGCTGAGTAACCCTCCACCATTTTGAGATTTGCTGTGACCCTCTGCATGCATGTCTCCCCATCCGGATGGTTTATGCTCATAAAGTATTGAATTGTATGGAAATAAATAATTGTTGATTGAGCATTTATACACCGAGTATTGTCCTTCCTTCAGCCCAAAGATTAAAAGAATTGGGAGATTTTAACTTCCTGTCTAGGTTGTTCGTCTCAGCAGATAGTTGCCCCCAACTGTGCCTGCTTTCAGAAAAATATGTAAACACTAACCAAATTGTGCTGTTAGACACTCAGCATTGACTTCCATCTCCAATGAGTTCCAATGTGCAGTCTGTGAGTCGCACATTGTTGAGTTATAAGTGTTTCCAACTCGTCTTCATCATTACAGCAGGAAGCTGTAAAGTTTGAGTTGTAAGGGAGCTGATTTAAAGGTGGATGCTGAAATGGCTCAGGAATTGCCAGGACATTCATAGACTTTTTCATAGTTTTACATACTGTATGTAGAATTTTGTTTTGCTGATGTGATTATGTGTAAGCAGCACTTTTGCTGATGTTTGTGTCAGGTGTAGCTTGGTGTCACTCTTTATTAGTGCTGAGCAGTTTCAGATGTTCAAATTTTTGAAAGTACACATGAGAAAAAGAGAGAACTCAATGCCACAAATAAGCAAAACACTGTCCAGCAGCTGCTCAGCACTGGCTGTTACTAAAACCACACTTACAAAATATTCAGATGATCAAAGTGTTGTGGAAAAATAAACTGAGAATTAAAACAAAACTGATTTTCTGAGATTTATTGAAAGAAATGTTTGCAAAGGGATCAAAACAGCACAGACAGGCTTCGTACCAGCATTGACAAATAGGCAAAAATAATATGGAAAGCAAAGACATCCTGTCACAATCACAGGCTAATAGTAACTTTTGCAGGCTTTATGGTGGCAGAGTATGGAAAATAGGTCTCATGTATTTCTGGTACTTCAAAAAGTGTTTTTCTGGGACCTGACATGTTTCATCATGCTATTAATATTTAGTTGTTATTCTAATAAAGAATAGAAGTTAAAACACTTCTAATAGTACTAATTTGCCTCTCCCAAACACTTCCCATGTGGCTTGAAGAGGGGGTGTTCAGAACAAACTCACTTTCAAACTGTACTTTCTGCAGCTTGTGCACTTGTAGATGTGAGAAGCAACTGCATTGCTGTGTCCTGTGATCAAATCCCATTGGAGCGCAGCTCGTTTACAGTTATTCCCCTTCCTTGATGCTGCACTTTTTTGTGATAGTGTTTAATAAGTAAAGATGACACATGACTTGAATTGGGAATAATGGCAGGATGTTTGATATATGGGTGCAGAGTTGCTCTTGTTAAACGTCCTCCCTGCTCATCAACAAATGGACTTAGGCTGTACAGCTTGTGTGTCTTGTCCTTCAGTTGAATGTCCTTTCCTCTAGTTAAGTCCTTAAATTCTTTGCTGAATGTGTTTTCCTGTGCAAGTTTTATTATGAACAGTTCCGCCTTTTGTCTGACTTGTGTTTTCACCTTTTGTTTGTGTGAGTCCTTTGAAATCTTTCACAAATTTCTGTAGACAACCAATAGCTTTAACAGCTCTTCTCCAGTCTGAGAATTTGGTGAGACGGTCTAGTATTCTTCTCCGTTCTTCTACTTTGGTGTTGGACACATCTACTGTTTTCAGCTCTGGATTGTTGGGCTTGACTTCAGTAAACTTGTCAGTTTCAATGGGTAGCTCGCTTTGCCACAAAAACTCTGGACCTTTAAAGCAGTTAGAGTTGAGCAGCTGTTGGACACAGAGTCCTATTGATGCATGGTCTGCACAGTTACTTTCAGATGGTACTTGATGCCACTGTCGTGGGTCTGTGAGTGACCTTATCCTTTGAATCCTATTTGCCACAAACACGTGAAATCTCTTTGCATCATTGTTCACATTCCCCAACACTACCGTGGAATCTATCCTGAAGTGTTCTTCAAGATCACTTATCTCCAGCTCATTTCTTAACCTTACACTTGTTCTTGCTGCAACTACTGCAGCCGTTAGTTCAAGTCTGGGGACAGTAGTGACCTTGGTTGGGGCTACATGTGCCTTTCCCAAGACTAAGGCACAATGAATATCCCCTTTGGATGTTACTGTTCTTAAATAACTACACTGTCTGTAGCCTGTCACACTAGCGTCTGAAAAATGGTGTAATTCACATTGTGCAATGTCTGTGTTTGCAGGTAGGACACATCTTTGAACTTTCACCTTTGACAGGTTAGGTTTTGAAGATCTAGGAGCCAGGATTCCCACTGTGTGCGGAGATCATCTGAGAGTGGCTCGTCCCATCCAACTTTCTCTTGACATAACTGATTTGCTTTCCTCTTAGGATGAAGGGTGCCACAAATCCCAGTGGGTCATACACTGATGCTATTGTGCGCAGGATTCGTCTTCTTGTCGTTGGGTGCTCTTTTACAGTTATTCTGAACGGAAACTGATAGGTTTGTAGCTTAAACCGATTCGCTGGAACGTTGAAGACAATGTAATTACACAGCAAAGCAAGACACGAGTAGGCAAAGTTCTTTATGTTTTACGTGCACGGGAGAGAACTGAACAAACGCCGTTCCTTCGCTTGACCCCAGTTACTCTCGTCCGCTCCCCCGTAACGCTGCTCTTTTATTGAGGTTACATAAATATACATAGGTTCATTTACATATGACGTCTACATACACACAAAGAGTACCTTGCCTGTGGTTTTGTAAGTGTGTGTGTGTGTGTGTGTGTGTGTGTGTGGTGTGTGTGGGGTCAGAGTGTGACCCCATAAAGACTTCCCTAAACCTGCTGGCCTGGAAGTCCAGCAGTTCATCTAAACAAAAGGCACTTAGCCTAAAACAGATATAGATACGTTTATCCTACCATAAAACAATAAGACAAGGTACGACCTCTCCCATGCTCCCAGAGTGCTCTGGAATGCACACAAAGTTTGCAGACTATTAAGGATCAAACCTCTACCAATCTACACCTAATTATAAAACTCTAAGAATATATAAGTAGATATTTCTAAGCATAAATGACAATCAACAATACAAAAACCTAACAGAAACTCATCAGCAGAAACGCACCACTGAACACCAAGTGCCCTTCCCATTAATGGCTCTCCAAGTGCCAGATCTAAGTCCTTAAATCTTTCTGTACACTTTTCTCTCGGCAATGACTTTATCACATTTTCACTGTTTGATATGAACTTGTGTAATCTTAGTTTACCTGTGCTACACAGTTCTCTACACAGTTCTTTGACTAATTTTATGGCTTCTGTTTCTGACATAACACTTACAAGTCCATCATCTACATAAAAGTTCCTTTGAATGAACCTCACAGTGTTTGGAGTGAACTTTCTCTCACCTTGTGTGGCTAGATGTTTTAACCCAAAGTTGGCACAGCCAGGAGAAGAAGCAGCGCCAAAGAGATGAACCTTCATTCGAAAGACTGAGGGTGGAACGCTTAGGTCACCATGCTCCCACCATAGGAAGCGTAAGTAGTCCTACATGGAACTAGTGAAACATTTGTTTGACGTCGCACATTACAGCAGTGAAGCCCTTCCTGAACCTACGAAGCACTCCCACCAAAGTCTTTGTGAGGTCAGGCCCTGTAAGCAGGTGCATTTTCAGCGAGGTGTCTTGATATTGTCCAGAAAAGTCAAAGACTACGCATATTTTGCCGGGCTTTTGAGGGTGGTGTACCCCATGGTGGGGAATATACCAAACAGGAGTATTACAGAGTTCTTTCTCCGGAATTTTCTCTGCATCACCACATGCTATCATGTTCTCCATGAAATTTGCATAGTCTGTGTGGTACCTTTGGTCCTCTCCAAAAGTTGATTCTGTTCATCTGAACGTAGCGTTTTGTGGAAGAAACGTTTTGTCACTCATCCAAGTGACTTCTTCAGTCTCAGCTGACTGCAGGTTTCCCCAATCTTATAAACAGTACATTTGCATAGTGACTGAAACCAGCCCACTGAAGGAACAATGGGCTGGGAGGTCAGCTCCTTAATCTTAATTATGCAAATTCTCATGACCCATTCATCAACAACCACTGACCAAAACCCACTGATCAAAGACCACTGATCAATGGCCATGAGTACCATTCACAGAGAGTTGGGGAATGGCTGCAATCACAGCATTGTAAGATGGCGAAAGATGTTGTAACATGGTAGACTAATGTGCCTGTGTTAATTCAGCTCCATATTATTGTGTTAAGTTGCACTGGGTTGGGAGTGGTTGTACGTGTGTCACATTTTTGGTGAGCCAATGGCTGGAATGGGGTTGGACTAATTAGAGGCAGGTGTATTTGATTGCACTGATACACTGGCCTACTTATAGCCCACACTACAAACACTGCTGTGTCATTTTGTCTCTCTGTGCAGGTATGTAATGTGATGAAATCTGGTATGTTTGGGATGGATGGGTTTTGTGCTATGAATTCTATAGTGAATGTGTCATTTTGTCTCTCTGTGCAGGCCAGGGCCTATTATATGCCACAGCCTAAAGGCAGCAGAGTTGCAGAGGCTGGAGTGACCACTGGCTATATGCTTGCAGGGTGGTGGGTCTCAGAGGACAACTTCTAACCCTGTTGAAGGCAACACGTGGAGTGCAACTGGCAGTGTGGCATAGCTGGCTCTGGCCTTGGGACTGTGTGTTTTATTTGATTCATAAATGGGACACTGGACTGTTTTATCTTTTATCTCTTGATTATTTGTCAATAAATTATCTTTTAGAATTTTATTGACTCTCATC
Organism: Oreochromis niloticus; assembly: GCF_001858045.2. Classification (NCBI taxonomy): domain Eukaryota; kingdom Metazoa; phylum Chordata; class Actinopteri; order Cichliformes; family Cichlidae; genus Oreochromis; species Oreochromis niloticus. Next base: position 18,640 of record NW_020327379.1, on the reverse strand, counting down.
TTTTTGCCCACGGCTGAGACGGTTGGTCAGACCTAGAATCTTTTTTACTGGGTGTGTTACAATGTACCCTTAGGCCCCCTCCTCGATTCGGAGATGGTCTTTCCCTTTTCACGTAAATGGCCTCCTTGACTCCGCGCTCAAACCAGCGTTCCTCCCTATCCAAGATGTGTACATCCTCATCATTGAAAGAGTGTCCACTGGCCTGTAGGTGTAAATAGACTGCGAAGTCCTGGCCTGACGAAGTAGCTCTTCTGTGTTGTGCCATCCGCTTCGCCAGAGGTTGTTTGGTTTCCCCGACGTATAAATCCTGGCAATCCTCCTGGCACTTAACAGCGTACACTATGTTACTCTGTTTGTGTCGGGGGACACGATCCTTGGGGTGGACCAATTTTTGGCGCAGCGGGTTTTGGGGTTTAAAAGCCACAGAAACCCGGTGTTTACAAAAAATGCGTCTCAACTGCTCCGATACTCCTGTTGTCCTTCTCTCCTGGATTGGCTGGAGCTTTCTTTAGGTGCCTTTCCAGCTTTGACAAAAGTCCAGCTGGGATAACCACATTTACTCAGGGTCGTTCTTCTGCCTCCCTGGCCGCTGTGTCAGTGGGGATGGTGTTCGCTCTGTGTTGTAGCGTCCTAATGACACCCAGTTTGTGTTCCAGTGGATGATGAGAGTCAAACCTTAAATACTGATCCGTATGTGTAGGTTTACGGTACACGACAGCATTTAGATGTCCCCCATTACTGATGGAAATCTCACAGTCTAAGAAGGCTAACCTGCCACTTTTCATATCCTCCCTGGTGAATTTGATGTGTCGGTCCACTGAGTTAATGTGATCTGTGAATTGTGGTACGTCCTGAGATTTGATTTTCACCCAGGTGTCATCTACATATCTGAACCAATGGCTTGGTGGTGTTCCAGGGTAGGATAGCAAAGCCCTCTTTTAAATAAATAAATAAATTTTTATTTATATAGCACCTTTCAAGACAGAATCACAAAGTTCTGCACATAAGATTACAAGTCATAAAAAGATTTAAAAAGAGAAAATAAAACAGGCAAAAAATTAACCAAAAGCAGTTTTAAAAAGGTGAGTTTTGAGTTGTTTTTTTAAAAACAGCTACTGAGTCCGCAGTTCTTAATGTTAGGGGGAGAGAGTTCTACAGTCTAGGAGCCACAGTGGCAAAAGCTCTATCACCCTTAGTCCTCCTCTTAGTATTTTTTAAAGCAAGTAAGCCCTGATCAGATGACCTCAAAGACCTGCTAGGGACATAGGGCTGTAGTAGATCAACGATGTAGGTTGGTGCCAGTCCGTGCACAGCTCTGTAGGTCAAGACCAGGATCTTAAAATTGACTCTAGATTTAACAGGAAGCCAGTGTAACTGAGATAACAATGGCGTCACATGTGAGTACTTGAAGGATTTTGTCAAAAGCCTAGCTGCAGCGTTTTGCACAACCTGCAGACGATCCAGAGAACCTTTGCTTAGACACATAAACAGCGAATTACAATAATCCAAGGGTGACGAAGTAAATGCATGTATAGCAATCTCCAGTTCAGAATGAGATAAAATCGGGCTTAGCTTAGCCACATTTCTTAAATGTTAAAAACAAGACCGAACCAGAGATTTCACATGCCCATCCAACGTGAGACTCGAGTCAAAGGTGACACCTAAATTCCTGATAGAGGATTTAACATAGAGTGAGAGAGGACCAAGGGCTTTCACTATCTGCGATAAAAATCTATCAGGGGCGCATACGAGGACTTCGGTTTTCCCCTCGTTGAGTTGGAGGAAATTTGCAGCCATCCAACGTTTGATCAAATCTAAGCAATCATTCAGACGCTGAAGCTTAGATAAATCCTCGGGCATAAAAGAAACGTACAACTGAATATCATCAGCATAACAGTGATAAGAAATGTCCTCAAAAGAGCCCATTATATGCTGGAGGGGGAGAAGATATATTAAAAACAATAAAGGCCCCAAAACTGACCCTTGAGGGACACCATAAGTAAGGGAGGTAGAGGATGATCTAAAATCGGAGACTGCCACAGAAAAGGATCGGTGATGGAGATAAGAAGAGAACCACTCTAATGCAGTTCCAGATACACCAACCCAATTTTTCAGCCTTTCAATGAGGATGTGATGGTCAACTGTGTCGAAAGCTGATGTGAGGTCCAACATGAGTAGAACAGAGCATTTTCCTGCATCATTATTCATCAAGATATCACTTGAGACCCTAAGAAGAGCTGTCTCCGTGGAGTGAAATCGACGAAAACCGGACTGAAACTTATCGTAAATGCCATGTTTATCTAGAGCTGCCATAAGTTGCTTAGCCACAACCTTTTCTAGAAGCTTAGCAATTAACGGTAATTTAGAGATAGGTCTATAACTGCTCCAAAGAGAAGGGTCTAGTTGAGGTTTTTTTAAAAGTGGGAGAATAGCAGCGTTTTTAAAATAAACCGGAACTATACCAGATGCCAGTGAAGAGTTGATTAAAGTGAGCACACATGGGCCAATAGACTGGAAGACATTTTTGAATAATGATTGTTACGGGTTCGAAATTGAGGACGAGAGTAAAACAATGATGGTCCAGAAGAGGTGGTTCAAACAATTGATTTTAATGAATTCACGCCGCGTGGAGAGGTGCAAACTGCAAAACAGTTGTACATCTCTGCCCAAAATACACTCTAGATTGCTTTTATAACATCAGGGTATTGTAACGCCCCTTCTTGCGTTTACAAGCACATAATTTGCATGTACAGAACATTCATGTATTTTAAGAATTAAATGCAACATAGAGGTTCCTCCTTGTGGCATACTCTTCCGAATATGGTGATGACCTAAGGCCTTTGAGGTCACCATGGACTGGACATCCTTCCGTCACCTGTAACTAAGCAAACTCAAATACCACAAGAAGCTGAATACATTCAGGCCTTTGCTCAGCTACTATTTTACTGTAACAATATACTCAGCCTATAAGCTTTTAAGATTATAGATTTAACTCAACGATTTAAGTAGTTGTAACTGCACCTATAATAAACATGTTAATATTTGATTATGATAACCCCTATAATATAAATTATAACATAATGCCAGCAGCTTCAATAAACACTTTGATGAAATGATAATTAATGCAATGACAAAGATGATGGTTATATAAAATAATCCCTGTAATTCCACAATTCCCCCTTTTGACGTCTCTTCCAGAGACGTCACTACACTATTCCCAGGTCCACTACCTTCGCTCTGACCCTCTCTAGTCGCCCCCTGACTCAGCAAATCCGACAATAACCTCCTGTCCTCTAGGTGGTCTAGTACTAAACACCAGCCCCCACTTGAAAACACTTCATGCTTAGGTAATCTCTGCTCCTTTTCTGGGTCCTTCTCTAGTGGAAATCTTCTCCTGTAAGGGATAGAAAACAAACAACCTTTCTCTGCTACACCTTACTAACTTACTGTGTTCATCTCAGGTTCCTGTCATTATTCAAAGTTGGTTCCCAATATCATATCAGGCAAAATCACAAACCCTACTGCCACGTCTGCTTTGTTAAGCTCTTCAGTTAGACTCTGTACCGGTTTGCCAATCTGTGTATACATGCCTCTACACTTTTAATGTCTAAATGCACATCTGGATGTATGTGCACTTGTATGTCAATCTACATCTATCAGTCAATCATTTTTCAGATATAAGGCGTTAATGTGAGAAATGTTTCCTGACTATTAACTCCTGATACTGGAGGGACTTTCCGGATTGCCCAACCTCTTAGGTTTGACCTTTTACACTTTTACTAAAGAAATTTTACCAGAGCCCAAAGAGATTTTTATTTTGCTCCTGCGCTTGACAGGTTAAGCGAAGTTATTTTTGTTTTGTTTTGAAATTTTTCCCTTCTGTGTGTGTGTGTGTACATAAGTAAGAATATAATAATCAACATAAGATCCCTGGTTTGCAAATGATTTTCTGCCCCCGCTGCAGGGCAACATCCTACATCATTTGTGGTGAGTCTATGTTGGCTAGTTTAATACAGATATGTAACAGTTTCTTGATTCCATGGCCCACTCATAGTTGCGCAGTTTCAAAGTATGTGGAGAGTTCAATACACATTTCTTGGCTAATTATTTTCCCAATAAAAGTGAAATCACACATTACATTTGATTTCACTTATATATTATCATGTTCTGGGCTCTATCCATTATATTAACTTTCTTCAATCTCAATACTCTTTATGTGTGTGTGCAACGCTTTTAGTTTTATTAAACACAACCCAAGTAAAATACACACCATCCCCCTGTCAGCCTGACTCTCCGCTAAAAAGCACACTTCAAAGTTTTCTATCTGGTTTTACGCCTCTTTTGGCTTCAAGCATATACATAACATGCAAAGGTTACTGTTAATGCCCGTTAGACAAGTTTCGATTATCTACAACATTTTGTTTCACCCGGCTCACCTTCACACATTTCCTGTTCACTTATTGCATATTTATCTTTAACACCTTTTACCTCAGTAGTTGCTAAGCAGAAACAAAGCAACCTGTGGTCCACCTTTACCCTGTAAAATAAACCCCTGTCATGATTGTGTCTGTAAGCATGTTTTGCATTCATTCATTACACTCCACGCCATTCCTACAAGTTAGGAGCTGTAAAGTTGAAAGCTACATCAAGTCCAGGCCTTTGGCCTGGCCTATATATAAATCATGTGTGTTTGTAAGCGTGCATGCAATTAACCTGCTATGTTCTCATCATCCCTCAACATGTATCACCTGGACACTCTCACCAGTGAAGCTTAAAACCTGTTTGGACGGAACATCAACTCTAAACAAGCACAGTTATGCATTGTGTATAAAATTAACTCAACCTCATGCTAACCTACATAAGTACCTGTCTTAAGAGAGACCTCTGCACAGCTCAGACGCCAGTTGCAAGAGCTCTCTAACATTAGAATCATCAACTGTGACTTATATAGTGTTATTTCGGTACTTTATACTTCACCCATTTTTGAACGTTGTTTATATGGGGAGTTCCTCTTTTGTGTCTATATTTATTAATATGCCTTGTGCACTAAAGCTTCCTGTTTTTCAGTCCCACATTTAATTACAAGCTCTAATACATTTGCCCTATATTGCTGTCTCGACGTGTTTCCTGTCAACTTAACCGAGTTATTCTCAGAACTCAGAGCTGAGGTTCCCCTTTTCTAAATCTGTATGTTCTACAAGAGAGCAAGTCGGTAAACAAGTTTATCATCACAAAGGTTATTAGGTAAAGGTCACGTAGACATTTGCTTAGTAACCCTAAAAGAACACATTTCATGTAGCTAATCGCATATATTAACACCCCCCTTTTTGTGACACATCTCATGTGTTACAAACTCAAAATCCTTCACTCAGGTTAGGCAATTAAAAGAAAAGTTTAGTCCTATCACATTATGTATAAATGCTCCATAACTTCAAACCTGTGTTTAAGGAATGAAATCAAATTAATCATCATGTCAAATCCTTTCTTGGCTCCATCCACAGCCTGCATCCTTGACCTGGAAACAAAACCTGTGTGTTAACCAGAACATCACCTTTTATACTCAGTTTATCCACTTATGATCCAACCTGTGTTATAAAACAAAAGTTAAAACAGAACAATTATCAGTCATGTGTCCAACCTTAGTCCAGTCTTTTGTCAGTGTCCAGTCGGTCCAACCTATGGTCTGCCTGGTCCGTCCAGTCACCATCCATTTACACACATTCACTCACATGCATTACCATCAGGTATTGCTGACAGTGGAGACTATCTCGCAAATATTCAGTCTTCACTCTCAGCAACATCAACTCATTTATTTGTTTTACTTTGTTTTTAAGAAAATAGTTCTTTCTGCTTTTGGACTGGATTGGCTCGCGGCAATCCTTTTAGACAGAGAGTTAGCCTTCTCCTCTGCCTATTGTAATCTGGAGAAGGTCACCGAGAATTTTCAGCGCTGTTATCCACTCTTTTGCAGGCCTGCTTAGAACAAAAATGAGAAAAAGAGAGCTGATTATTAGCTCATCAAAACACAAAACAAAATCACCTGACAGGTTTTTTCTAAGTGCACTGTTATAGAAACTATGGGCCCTTTTAGACATGTCCATATTTATCAAAACTCCCTCTATTAAAATGAAAAACAACAGCCCCAAAAAATCTTAAACCATCTTAAATTTCACCCATTCAACGCACTGAAAACCTTGTCCAAACTGCACCGTTTTACACACAACCATGTCCCCTTAGACACTTCACCATACTTAGATTCAGCCTAACACCTTACAACAATGTGTCAACACTAATTTATACACCTCCTAATCAAATTTGCACCTCTGAACAATCTACCCCTCCTTTAAGGCCTCAATCACACACACACAGCAAGCTCCTCTGTCCACATTCACACAAGCTCTCAAACTTTTTCCACACTCAGCCATATCTCAACAATTTAACTTGGCAAAAGAAATACTTTTTAAACCTCATGCCACTATTCAATTATTTTCATTTTCTTTCTATACTAATCACTTGTTTTGATCACTCAGTGCAAAAGCACTGCTAAGTCACCCTTTTAGACTAGTTTAATCAGTTTATTCAACATTCACACCATTCTATCACTCATACAAGTAGCAAGCCGATCTTCATTGCGTATGTTTGTGTGTGTTATTTTTACATATATGGCTTCACAGTCTCACAGACACTTTCCCATTCTCCAGTTAAAGAGTCAGTTTTCTCCGTCCCCCAATCACTAACCCAAATTTTACTTCCCCACCTTAAATCACAGCCCTCCTGATCTTCCCGAAGTTAGGGCTTGCTGTCAGGTTCCTGGACACTGTAAACAATTCAACCAGAAACTTGGCTTAACATATCCATTCATGTTAACCTGTACTTTCGTCCGACTCCTGCATCTGGAGAATTGGTCTGGGTCTGCTTTACTCCTGAAAATAACAAACTAAGACATTTTCATTATTATCACGGGTGCCTAAATGACCCATTTCTCTGTCTCTGGTCAGAAACACCAATTATGCCATGCATGTAAGCGTGTTCTTCCCTGCATTTTATGTTAATTGGGTGTAAACTGCTTCTTCATTAAATTAATTCATTGAGTTTCTCATTGCATTTCTATGTATTCATGTTAATGTACACTACGTGTAAGCTGTTTCTTCATTGCATCCTATATATTCATATTTAATTTATGCATTTCACCACTGAGCTTTAGATTCAAACTATCTCACTTCTGATTCATTTCAAAAATATCTCACATGTAACAATTTGTATGTGTGTTTTCTATTCATTAAGGTAATAACAATTATTTCTTTCATTATTCTTACCTTTTCTAATGTTTACCTCTTTGTTATGCTATGGTGGACATCCCTAAACAATTCATGAGTTCAGGTTTCAATTTTCAATCCAATTATATCCTATATTCTCGCAGTCAAACTCGTCCAGCTTCATCTCTCACTGGTCCTCTCTGCACAATGTCCTGTTCGGGCTTCAAAGCTCCAGCAAACACAGTCTCAACTCAGCTGCTGTCTTCTTCTCTGTTTCTTTACAGTCTTTCTTTCAGATTTAGTCCCAGCATGGCAAAATATCACTCAATGTCCAGTGCTCTTCCACAATTCTTTATCCCACTGTTCAACTGCCCAGCCTGTATTTTCACAGTACATCTTGCATTACTCTTACATGCTGCTGCTGGTCGTCAGTCGTCATCAGTGTTAATGGATCAGTGGCACTGTCGTTTGCCTGCTGTATTCAAGTCCACGATGTTCTATCGGTCTTCATCAGGCGATTAACTGTCCTTTGAACTTCTTCTCCGCTTCAGGGACAAAGTGAGAGATCCAGCCGCACAATTTCGAGCCAAAGACTGGCTTATTTTCCCAATTCTTTTAATCTACTTTTCTGCTGCTGAACTCAAGGTTGCAAAGTTGAAAGACGCCCACCTGTATTGACACACTAAACCATATAATTAGTATTATATTCATTTTTTCTTAAAGGCTTCATTTGCTTCATGTGCCTAGAGTTAACTCTCTCTCTCTACTCTGGGTGCACACTTGTCACCGTGAGCTTCCCTTTTTATGGGCATGCATTTCCTGTCCCACACACACACACACGGTTTCCTGTTTCTACAGCTTCTGCAGAGACTTCCTTTTAATTTCACAATCTACAAATAATCAGTAATTCTACTAAAAAACCATATGCCTTCATTTCACTCACACACATTTTAATAGCGCTCTTTCACACATCAGGACAACTAAGACTTCTCCACACACATCACCATTCTTTAGGTCAGTTTTGTAGCATCAATCACACAATCATTTCTTGAGTGGGTGTACTAAGTGCATATACTTATGTGTTTTTAAACAGAAAAATAAACTCAACCTCTCATCTTCATAGACCCAAAAGTAAGCATATTATTTCCCTAGTCAAAAGTCAAACCGTTACTCACAGTAATTTTTAATCTAACAGCCTTTGTGTTTTGAAACTAAAAAGAGGAAGGAACAGCGCCCAATTTAAACTGCGCATGTTGTCACTCAACAACACACACAGAAAATGTAACTGTATATATTATCTCAAACTGAAACAAAACCCATCTAAAAATCCTAAAACATCTTACGTCGACACCCCAAAACACACATCGCTTACAGACATCTTTATTAATTAAATTATCTCAAATTCAATTTCAGTTCTCAGAACCCAGGTAACGGTCTTAAGTATCAACAGTTTATGTATCCTATCTCAAAACCCCGCAAAAAGTCATACAGTCCTGGCAAGAAATAAAACTTTACTTACATATTGTAATAAACAAAACCAGCGTCTTAAGTACGTGCATCAGCAATGTGTAGCAGTCTCTATAAACTTCCTATCAGTCTTACACAGTTTTACCTAGTACAGACACGTGTCAAGCAAACCCCATACTCATATTCTACAGTTATCATGAAATACTTATCATAATCAACAACAGTCACACAAATATAATAAACATAAACTGCATTTCTTCCCTTAAAACACAGATTGAAGTCGTCCTTAACCCTGGCTCTGCAGTCAGTCATTAGCCACTCATTAGTAAACAGGAAATGTCACTCTAAATAAGTCACAGGCATCTCATTTACATAGACACAGACACACTCTCAAAATAACCAGCCTGCTGCAGTGCCCGTGGCAGACAGAGCCTATATACAAACATAGAAATTATAACACAGAGACGTCTGATAAATTAAATAATATTTACAAGGCCTTAAATTGCACAACCTACATAATTTAGACAAAATTTGAATTAACCCTCCAAGGGACAAACTCCAAGTTTTTGATAATCAATGACCCAGTATCAGGTCCAACCTGTGTCTGGTCTAATTGCTAAAGTTCCTAAGTAAATTTAAAAGCGTCCAACGCCCAAGGTCCAACCTTTACTACCCAAAAAAAGTGCAAACACCGTTCCAAACGGTCAACTGATCCAATCAGTAGCTATTTTGGACCGTCCTCAGTTGTCCACGATTGCCAATCGAACTATCCCGTCCAACGGAAGATCCTGGTCGTCACCAGGAAATTGGGAGCGTCACCTCCGAACAATGCACTTTCTTAGAACTTCCCACAGTTCCGTTCTACAGAAATTTACTTGTATTTTAAAGACATCCTATGAAACCACAAAACCAACTTTATTGATGTCCAAGCCCAGCTTTATATTCAATTATGACTGTATTACCATACACAGTTTCCAAATTACCTATAATCCTAAATTCAGTAGTCCAACTACTTTAAATTCTCTTTCCTTAGCAGTCCAACTGCATTTCCTTTAATCAGTACTGTCACTTAACCTTACATTATCATTACTTCAACTTCAATTCTCATGAGATTTTCACCAAAACCAAAACAGACCTTTACCAGTAATTTTCAGTGAGTAGACTTTCAATTTTGTCAGAACCAATTCAGCACTGTTTGGAAATAATTCAACAGGTAGTGCCTTACCTTTGAATAAGCCGGCTTATGTCCACTCACTTCGACCACTGACTCGTGTCTGCCTGTTTGAGCACCTTGGACCCTCTCAGTCTCAACCTCCACCTTTTCTCCCTCAACCCTCGGCCAATGCACCAAATGTTACGGGTTCGAAATTGAGGACGAGAGTAAAACAATGATGGTCCAGAAGAGGTGGTTCAAACAATTGATTTTAATGAATTCACGCCGCGTGGAGAGGTGCAAACTGCAAAACAGTTGTACATCTCTGCCCAAAATACACTCTAGATTGCTTTTATAACATCAGGGTATTGTAACGCCCCTTCTTGCGTTTACAAGCACATAATTTGCATGTACAGAACATTCATGTATTTTAAGAATTAAATGCAACATAGAGGTTCCTCCTTGTGGCATACTCTTCCGAATATGGTGATGACCTAAGGCCTTTGAGGTCACCATGGACTGGACATCCTTCCGTCACCTGTAACTAAGCAAACTCAAATACCACAAGAAGCTGAATACATTCAGGCCTTTACTCAGCTACTATTTTACTGTAACAATATACTCAGCCTATAAGCTTTTAAGATTATAGATTTAACTCAACGATTTAAGTAGTTGTAACTGCACCTATAATAAACATGTTAATATTTGATTATGATAACCCCTATAATATAAATTATAACATAATGCCAGCAGCTTCAATAAACACTTTGATGAAATGATAATTAATGCAATGACAAAGATGATGGTTATATAAAATAATCCCTGTAATTCCACAAGATGCAGGTACAATGTCAAGTGAACAGGAGGATGCTTTTACTGAATTCACTAATTTTACCAACTCAGGTAGTGAAACAGGAGAGAAAGTATCAAAGATAATGGGCCGAGATGGGGTAGAGATTGAGATAACAGGTGCTGAGTGTGTAAAATTCATTCTCACGTTATGAATTTTTGCAAGCAGAAAAGAGAGAAAATTTTCACAGTCCTCATTAGAAAAAATAGGGGCCGCAGGCAGAGCAGGAGTAACAATGTCACTAATGGTGTTGAATAGCACCTTAGGATTGCCTCTGCTCTTTGTAACCAAGTGTGAGAAATGGGCAGCCCTCGCATCTCTGATCGCATTATTAAAAGAAGCTAAAAGGTCCTTAAGAGAGAGGAGGTGAACATTTAGATGAGTTTTCCTCCACCTGCGCTCCGCTTTACGACAATCACGTTTTAGACAACGAATACTGTCATTTAGCCAAGGAGGAGATTTGGAGGCAGAAACACTCCTCGTCTTAACAGGACAAATTTCATCTAAAATAGAAAGGCAATAATTATTAAAAAGACTGGTTGAGAAATCAACACCATTTTGAGGAGATAGCTGTAAGTTAAAAGCATCCACAAATTTCTCCGCTGTGGAGGAGTTTAAGATGCGAGAGCTAACCATCCGTCTAACGGGGGACAAAGGCTCATTAAAAGACAAGTTAAAAACAATAACATAGTGATCAGAAATAAAAATGTCCCCAGAGCAAATAAAATCAATATTTAGACCGAAAGAAAAAACAAGGTCCAGTGTGTGACCTTTCCTGTGTGTAGGACCGGACACATGCTGAGTCAAATGAAAAGAATCCATAATGTTCATAAAGTCTCTGGCGAATGGCTCGGAGTCATCATCGACGTGAATGTTCAAGTCCCCAACTATAAGCACCCTAGACAGCTTCATAGTAGCGGATAAGAAGTCACTGAGCTCCGATAAAAATAACCTGTTATATGCAGGTGGATGATACACCACAGCACAGTAGAAAGGATCCTTGTTACCAATTTTAAGCAGCTGCAGCTCAAACGAACGAAAATGTCCAGTTTTCACGAAGCGGCAGGAGAAACGGTCCTGGAAAGCCACGGCAAGCCCACCACCCCGACCAGACAACCGAGGCTGGGTAATAAAAGTATAGCCATCCGGGCAGAGTTCAATAAGTGACGAGTAGTCTACATCTCGCTGCCAGGTCTCAGTCAAGAATAAAAAATCCAGTTTTTTAGATAATATAAAATCATTCAACAAGAATGATTTATTAGACAGAGATCGAGCGTTAAAAAGCGCCATATTCAGTGAGCTAGAAGCCTCATTATTTGCAGAGGCTCGAGTTAAGGGACGTAAATACACAGGGTTCGAGCCGTCACGCTCGTAGAATCCACTCACCGAGGGAAGAAAAAGCCAGCCCGCAGAAGAGTCTGGATAAACCCTCCTAAGGTGGCAAGGTCTCAAAGAGCTGGGCCCAGCGTATCCAAACAAGGCCGTGGAAAACAAGTCCCCCTCCATGGAGCTTTTCTGGACACAGGAGACAACGCACGCTCGACGTCGCTTACCAGCCAAACCACGCCGCCAGTAAAGCCTGAGCTTTACCTGAATGCCTCCTCTTCTCCCTCTCCTTCTCCGTGGTCTAGAGGGACCACTGAAATCGCCTGATGAGGATCCAGCTAATGGAAGAGGGTGGAAAATGCCAGAGGACGACGAGACATCGTGTGGCATCATAGAGGATCGGATGGATAGCAAAGCCAGGCGATCATACACCAGGGCAGCAAATACATCATTAAAACTGAGTGAGAACAGTAGAGCAAAAAAAAACAACACAACAGTAGTAGAGCGTGACAAACTGCACCCGGCAGCGGCAGAGCCAAACACAGGCGCCATCATACCAGAAGTGACAATGTGAGATGTCACTTCCGGTGACTTTTCCACTTCTTCCATGTACAAATTGGCCATGATGGGTGAAACTGGGCCCATGGCACACCCATGTTTCTGCCTGTAGAACTGACCCTTGTATGTGAAGTAGGTGGAATGAAGACACAGTTCCAAAAGCAAACACACTTGGTCGATGCTGCGACCGGTTGGGGTGAGAGAAGGAAGACAGGAGAGAAGACATGCTGTGGAAGAGAGACCCTAGATTAATAACATGTACGATTCAATGCAGAGAGGTCTATTAACACATAGTGAGTGAGAAAGGTGACTGAAAAGGAAAAACTCAATACATCATGGGAATCCCCCAGCAGCCTACGTCTATTGCAGCATAACTAAGGGAGGATTCAGGGTCACCTGGTCCAGCCCTAACTATATGCTGTAGCAAAAAGGAAAGTTTTAAGCCTAATCTTAAAAGTAGAGATAGTGTCTGTCTCACGAATCCAAACTGGAAGCTGGTTCCACAGAAGAGAGGCCTGAAAACTGAAGCTCTCCCTCCCATTCTACTTTTAAATACTCTAGGACCAACAAGTAAGCCTGCAGTGTGAGAGCGAAGTGCTCTAATGGGATGATATGGCACTATAAGGTCGTTAAGATAAGACAGGGCCTGATCATTTAAGACCTTGTATGTGAGGAGCAGGATTTTGAATTCAATTCAAATGTTCTTTCTCTTTATTAGAGTCTGAAAAGATGCTTTCCAATGCTTAAACTTAAGTGGATCTTCACTAAATACAGAAAGCTCTGGAACAGGTAGTCTATTAGCTGACATAAGTTCTGCCAAAACCTTTATAAGCTCACCTGTACTCTTGTAAGTGACGTTTAACTCTCTTCTTGTGAGGGTTGATTAGCATTATTCTTGGACTCTGTTACCTGTAAGTTTGCAGGGTTTAGTGTGACTCTTTCTTGCTTTACTGAAGCATAGTCTTCCTCATAAACCTGTAGTTTTGCCTGTGCTGCTTTGAATCCTTTCAGATTTTCCAATCTTTCAATTTCTCTTCTTAATTAAGTCTTCAACTGACCTTCTCCTTGCAGCACTTTCCTCTTGTTGTCTCTTTAACTTGCGCTCAGTTTCCTCCTTTTCCTCTAGGAGACGTTGTGACATTGCAGCAGCTTCTTGCTCTGCGGATATGCGTTTGTCTTCTTCAAGCATTTGCATTCTTTCTCTGTACTTCTCTTGTTCCGTCATTATCTGTTGATATCATCTCTGTAAGTGACAATCACAGTGTCTGGAAGCCAGTGGTTTTTATGTTTGTAGTCATTTAACTTACATTCATCCAGCTTAGGGAGGAGAAATGTCAGGTTGGTGTCGGCAGGTTACTTTAGGAGCTAGGTGCATTTGATTTTACTTTGTGGCTGGGTTGCATCTGTGGTGGTCAGTTCAGGCAGGAGTACCTATCCCCTGTTAGGCTTAGTGAGTTACTTTAGGGAACTTTATAATGTTTAGGTTGCAATGAACGCAGGTGGAGCTTCTAGCTTGGGAGCACATCTGTGACTGTGTAGGCTGCCTGTTTGTTGGCTGCTTTTTAGCTTGGCTACAGTTACCATGGGGAGCAGGGGTGGCTCTCCCATTAAACTTTAAGCTCCACTTTAATGACAAACAATTATCTAGGACACATATGTTTCATAATGCAATAATGAATAAAACTGTTCAACAATCAAGCTTTGGTTCAGGTCATTACTTGATCCAAACAGCCCAATGTCCCACACTAAGTGTAATGTCACTATCAAACACTCCTCCTTTATACAACATTTCTGCAGCTTCTGCTTGGAATCTGCACTTTAAAGACCAAATATGAAAGACTTAATATGTGTTAAAATGTATGAATACTTTTAATTGTAAATTAACATTCGAGTGATAGATTTGTTGGAATGTCAGCTGAATTTACCAGTAACCTCAACTTCCTAGTGGTATTGTTTTCCTCTTAAAATGTGTTACTCTATTCTTATGGATATTTTCACATTCAAAACTACCTGTTTTTGCTGTTCAGATTTCCTTTGGAAATTAGGATGTTAGTCTACACCCAAAGATATGGTTGATGACTAACAACTGCTTTCTCTGTCCAGCTGCCACAGAACAAAGGCAGGGTACACTTAGCAGACTGCCAATTTATCTCAGGGCTAGCAATATATGTCATGTAAACCCACTGAAATGCTTAAATAATAGTTATCATAACACCTAACATGGAAAGCTTTCTTTCCAAACCTGAGCTGTTTCAGATGCTTTTGAAATTCTGAGCTCTCTGATCTCAGGTTAAGGTGTCTTGAAAGCACTCCTGCTTCTTGTCTTCCCTAATGTTGGCCACCTGTCAAGAGTACTGAAGATCTGAGGTCACACATCCCGGTGACAACAGCGTGCCCACCCCAGAAAACAGAGGCCCATGATTCAGTCCTGTCTGCCAAGGGTCTTGTGTCCTTGAGTTAAGTTTTTGTCACTCTCTGTGTCCCCTTTCTTTGGTGTTATTCCATTTTATTAAGCAGTAGTGTGATTACTGCACATGTGAGAGACACAGGGAAATGCAGGGCTGTAGAGAGCTGTTGATATATTTACTAAATGATTTGTAAAACAATGAGATACAGATTTGGATAGTTTTGTCGGGATGGGGTGAAGTAGAGAGGTGCAAGACTTTGACTGATGCTTAATTTCTTCCAGATCTTTAAAATCTACAGTGAGAATGTGGACATTTAGCTTGTGGCAGTAATTTGATCAGAATGTGATGCAGTACTAGATAAATAACTGTGAGAAGCTAAGATACTACTATTCAACCTGTAATCTTATATTTGTATTTTGCAGATTTACATTAAAAAAATTATAAAGTTAACCAGCGACACTGAGAAAGCAAGAACACACTCATTTGAATTATGACAGTGACTCACAAATTATTTTAAAGGGACAACTAGGTTAGAAAAGAAGGCCCAATACTTACAGTTCTAGAGGTCATGACACAAAGTTCACAAATCTAAGTTTGTTGTCAGGCTGCGAGTCATACATGTGAAGGCAAAAGGCAACGCAAACAACTCAGTCAAGGGGAAGGTAAAAGTTGGAACACAGATGGATTCATTCACCAAGAAAGTGAAGAAAAGTAAATCTCACACACATAAAAACATCATTGCCAACAGAGAAGTTACAAGATACATACATATGTCATTTATAATTTTTGTTCTAACCTTTAGGGCCCTACATGGTCAAGCTCCTCAATATTTATCTGACCTGCTGAAACCACATTCATCTTCTTGGGCTTTAAGGTCATTAGATCAGAACTGCTGGTGGTACCGCCGGCACTCGTTTTAAAACTCGTGGTGATCGGGCCTTCAGACTGTGGCACCACGGTTGTGGAGTTCTCTTCCACTGTCTCTACGCTGCACGGACTCCATTGATTCTTTTAAAAAACAGCTGAAGACATTTTTATTTAGAAAAGCATTTGATTAATTTCCTCTCATGCTGTTTTTATAGTTTTATAGTTTTACTTTGTTTTATTTGCTGTTTTATTTACTGTTATATTGTTTTATATTTCCATTTCCTGTGTTGTAAAGCACTTTGTGATTTTGTATCTGTGAAACGCGCTATATAAATACATTTTACTTACTTACTTACATACAGATATCTCTAACTATAATAATGACTGAATGCTGTGAATGTCCCAAAAGCCCACAGTATGAACTCTACTTCAACTAATAGTCACTAAGATAACATAAAAAGGAAATTCAATATGTCCACAGGATCTCCTGTGTGAAACAGCTAGCTGTAAATGAAAAAAGAGAAAGCTTGAAACCTTCAGAAAGCAGATTGACAAATTTACAATAACCTAGATACATCCCCAAAATATTACGACTTTTGAACTTGTTGCTATCTGTGACATCATACTTGGAAGTCTTGATATGCAGAAAACTCTAAAAACTATTTAAAAAAGTGTAAAACAATGGTACAATGATACAGAGGGGCAGTCATACTTTGAAATGATCAAGACTAACCTGACAGTCATTCAATGCATGAATCACAAGTTAAAAGGCAATTTTAATATATTCCTAATGCCACTTCCAAGTTTTTTAACTGCTCCAACCACCGCAGGGCCAACACACACACACATATATATATATATATATATATATCTATATATATAGAGATATATAGATATATATCCACGTTCGCAGCATGACGTCACATTGGAATCCGACGTATGACTTCACGAATCAGCGTGAGAACCCCGTGTATCCATGACTACGCTCTGTAAAAAAAAACATTTAGCAGCGTTTCTTGCAGCACAGATTACTGTCTCTCAGCTACAGCAGAAACGTTTTTAAACTTTTCAGCTATTTTAACGATAGTCAAAATTGTAAACAGCCAGTTTAAGTTTGCAGCTTACTGATCACTTTCCTCCAGTCCAGTGGATTTAAACCATTTTTAAAATGGATAGCGGAGACGGTGAGATCAACGGCGCTAACCAAAGTAAGAACATCTCATTTCAATTTTTGATGTATTATCTGACAGTTTGTTACAACACATGCTCGTAAGGCCTCGGTCACACAGTCTAGATACCTCCGTTTGGTGCGGTGTTTCTCCCGGTACATCAACTGTTTGACCGCCTATGGGGGATTGGAGAATATACATGTTTTTGTCTAAGCAGGGATGTTTCACGGGCTTATTTAAATGCTGGTGCTGCATGCTATTTTCAGCTTAAATTTGAGATTGAATTGTTTTGTAAAATGAAAGAAATAACCTTATGATCTTTATGAAAATTAAGCAGTTTTGAGTATTTTATAATAGTGACTGTGGCCTGAGGAAAAGCTGATATTCAAAGCTAATAAGTTCATCACAACTGCAGTGCATGCAATAGTAACCTCACCTATGTAGTTTTTAGCACTTAGTTTTCAGGTGCACCAATATTGCATAACTGGAATTTGTGGACTGTTCTCTCATCATGAGTGTTAAATATAAAATATTTCTCTGTTTCTAGATGTGCAGCTAAGATTTCGCCCGCTGCTCCATTTAGTGGAGCGCTTTGAACATTACGCTGCAGTAGGTCCAGAGATGAGTTTGCTCCGGGATACTATCATGCGTGGGTTGTTCAATGAGTTCAGCCTGGAAACTGCGATTGAAATTTTTTAATACTCTGGGGCTTGGAAATATTGATGATATTGCACGAGTGGACCTAGCTCTGCAAGCAGCTGGCATAGGATTAAATCCAGCAGTAGGAGCAGAAGGTCCCTGGACAATGAAGCACTACCTGTTCCAGCAGCTGACATGGAAAACAACCTGGCCGGTTTAGCTGAAGATCACTGGGACCATCAAGGTCTTCATCTACCGGCAGTAAATGTGGACATTAACTGCCCCGGGAAGAAGATCAGTTTGCTGATGACATGTGGTGGGTCTGGGAAAGTGACATTGATTCTGGCGCTGAAAATGAAAGCGACCTTGAAAGCGAATCTGAGGATGAGGTCCCAGAGTTAATACCTGTCATCCAGAACCTCAGAATCCGGGAGCCCTCCAAGAGAGGGAGCTGATGAAAGCGATCTCTTTGGCTCCAGGAGGCGCCAAAGAGAGGAAAATAATAATGGCGACAGTAACGAGATGAACAGGAAGCGATTGAGGTTCCTCAACTCAGGCAACGAACCGTCAGACACCTCCGAAAGTGAGGATAATGAAAATGAAGACACGGTGTCATCACCCTCTACTTCAGCTGACACAGAAGCAGGACAGAAGAAGAGAAAACGGGATGATGATGATGAGGACAATGGAAGAGACAAAAAAATGTGTAAAAAGTAACAAAATTGTGCTGCTGGACCCTCAGGATTGACCCCCGACCCCTCTCACCCTCCTATGTGGTGTGTTTGTGTGTGTGCACCATCAGAGACTGTGACTTTGAGAATCTGGAAGTGCCTGGTGGCATCTTTATCTGTCCTCCTTGTTGTTTACAAGGAGAGTTATTTATAAACTCTGTTCCTCAAAAGCTGGCAACATTAGAGACTGCTACTCACTCCAGGGCTTCCCCAGAG
>NW_020327378.1:0-27729 GCF_001858045.2 Oreochromis niloticus | reverse complement strand
TCTATTGGCCCATGTGTGCTCACTTTAATCAACTCTTCACTGGCATCTGGTATAGTTCCGGTTTATTTTAAAAACGCTGCTATTCTCCCACTTTTAAAAAAACCTCAACTGACCCTTCTCTTTGGAGCAGTTATAGACCTATCTCTAAATTACCGTTAATTGCTAAGCTTCTAGAAAAGTTGTGGCTAAGCAACTTATGGCAGCTCTAGATAAACATGCATTTACGATAAGTTTCAGTCGGTTTTCGTCGATTTCACTCCACGGAGACAGCTCTCTTAGGGTCTCAAGTGATATCTTGATGAATAATGATGCAGGAAAATGCTCTGTTCTACTCATGTTGGACCTCACATCAGCTTTCGACACAGTTGACCATCACATCCTCATTGAAAGGCTGAAAAATTGGGTTGGTGTATCTGGAACTGCATTAGAGTGGTTCTCCTCTTATCTCCATCACCGATCCTTTTCTGTGCAGTCTCCGATTTTAGATCATCCTCTACCTCCCTTATATGGTGTCCCTCAAGGGTCAGTTTGGGGCCTTTATTGTTTTTAATATATCTTCTCCCCCTCCAGCATATAATGGCTCTTTTGAGGACATTTCTTGTCACTGTTATGCTGATGATATCAGTTGTACGTTTCTTTTATGCCCGAGGATTATCTAAGCTTCAGCGTCTGAATGATTGCTAGATTTGATCAAACGTTGGATGGCTGCAAATTTCCTCCAACTCAACGAGGGGAAAACCGAAGTCCTCGTATGCGCCCCTGATAGATTTTATCGCAGATAGTGAAAGCCCTTGGTCCTCTCTCACTCTATGTTAAATCCTCTATCAGGAATTTAGGTTCACCTTGACTCGAGTCTCACGTTGGATGGGCATGTGAAATCTCTGGTTCGGTCTGTTTTTAACATTAAGAAATGTGGCTAGCTAAGCCCGATTTTATCTCATTCTGAACTGGAGATTGCTATACATGCATTACTTCGTCACGCTGGATTATTGTAATTCGCTGTTAGTGTCTAAGCAAAGGTTCTCTGGATCGTCTGCAGGTTGTGCAAACGCTGCAGCTAGGCTTTTGACAAAATCCTCCAAGTACTCACATGTGACGCCATTGTTATCTCAGTTACACTGGCTTCCTTTAAATCTAGAGTCAATTTAAGATCCTGGTCTTGACCTACAGAGCTGTGCACGGACTGGCACCAACCTACATCGTGATCTACTACAGCCCTATGTCCCTAGCAGGTCTTTGAGGTCATCTGATCAGGCTTACTGCTTAAAAAATACTAAGAGGAGGACTAAGGGTGATAGAGCTTTTGCCACTGTGGCTCCTAGACTGTAGAACTCTCTCCACCTAACATTAAGAACTGCGGACTCAGTAGCTGTTTTAAAAAACAACTCAAAACTCACCTTTTAAAACTGCTTTTGGTTAATTTTTTTGCCTGTTTATTTCTCTTTTTAAATCTTTTTATGACTTGTAATCTTATGTGCAGAACTTTGTGATTCTGTCTTGAAAGGTGCTATATAAATAAAAATTTATTTATTTATTTAAAAGAGGGCTTGCTATCCTACCCTGGAACACCACCAAGCCATTGGTTCAGATATGTAGATGACACCTGGGTGAAAATCAAATCTCAGGACGTACCACAATTCACAGATCACATTAACTCAGTGGACCGACACATCAAATTCACCAGGGAGGATATGAAAAGTGGCAGGTTAGCCTTCTTAGACTGTGAGATTTCCATCAGTAATGGGGACATCTAAATGCTGTCGTGTACCGTAAACCTACACATACGGATCAGTATTTAAGGTTGACTCTCATCATCCACTGGAGCACAAACTGGTGTCATTAGGACGCTACAACACAGAGCGAACACCATCCCACAGACACAGCGGCCAGGGAGGCAGAAGAACAGCACATCAAGAAGGCCCTGAGTAAATGTGGTTATCCCAGCTGGACTTTTGTCAAGCTGGAAAGGCACCTAAAGAAAGCTCCAGCCAATCCAGGAGAGAAGGACAACAGGAGTATCGGAGCAGTTGAGACGCATTTTTTGTAAACACCGGGTTTCTGTGGCTTTAAACCCCAAAACACGCTGCGCCAAAAATTGGTCCACCCCAAGGATCGTGTCCCCCGACACAAACAGAGTAACATAGTGTACGCTGTTAAGTGCCAGGAGGATTGCCAGGATTTATACGTCGGGGAAACCAAACAACCTCTGGCGAAGCGGATGGCACAACACAGAAGAGCTACTTCGTCAGGCCAGGACTTCGCAGTCTATTTACACCTACAGGCCAGTGGACACTCTTTCAATGATGAGGATGTACACATCTTGGATAGGGAGGAACGCTGGTTTGAGCGCGGAGTCAAGGAGGCCATTTACGTGAAAAGGGAAAGACCATCTCCGAATCGAGGAGGGGGCCTAAGGGTACATTGTAACACACCCAATAAAAAGATCTAGGTCTGACCAACCGTCTCAGCCGTGGCAAAAAGATGAGAGTCAATAAAATTCTAAAAGATAATTTATTGACAAATAATCAAGAGATAAAAGATAAAACAGTCCAGTGTCCCATTTATGAATCAAATAAAACACACAGTCCCAAGGCCAGAGCCAGCTATGCCACACTGCCAGTTGCACTCCACGTGTTGCCTTCAACAGGGTTAGAAGTTGTCCTCTGAGACCCACCACCCTGCAAGCATATAGCCAGTGGCCGTCCGACTGGGGTCTGGTGTATGGGGCCTCCCTGCTGCTGCGGAGTCGGGGCGGTCTGCTTCTCCCCACCGCAGGGAAAGGGTAACACCACCTGGGTCTGGGTGCAGTTTCCCCCTCCAGGGGCAAGGGTACCTAGACCCGGGGCTTAGAGTACGCTTGGGGAGTGTGATTGTGTGTACAGTGTCTCTCTATGTCTGTCTCCACGTTGGGTGAGTGTTGAGCAATTGTATATGAGAGCATGAGGGTGGGAATAGATGTTTGTATCTGTGTGTGCCTGTTTGTCTGTGTCTATATGTCAGGTTGGGTATCAGACGCCACCTCTCTGGGACATCTCAGGCCCTCCAAGGTTTGGAGGCCCATCTCCCCCACCACTTCCCCTGCCGGTGGCGGACGCCCTCAGACATCGGTGCGTTGGTGGTTCTCTGTGTCCGGGGTGGGCGCCCAGGTACCCACCGGCTCACTCCTTGGCGGCTGCTTATTGGGGCCTGGAGCCTGGGGCTCGCTCGGGCCACTTTGGGGATGGGGTGCCCTCGGCCTCACGGCCCGGGGCTCGGCCACTCAGGCACAGCTGGCTGCCGGCGGAGCTCACGGGCACGTCACTGCAACCCCCCTGGCTTCTGCTCCGCGGCTGCTGAGTGACCCCTCATCTGGGACTCTCCTCAGCTCTTTCTGGGATAGTGGCGCGGCTGCCCCTCTGTTGGTCTTCCTTGGTCTCTTGTGTTCTGGGGCCTCTGGATGTCTGGAGTCTTGATCTCCTCCATACCTGCTTCATGCCTGGAGGTCGGGGCAGTGGCCCCCCACACCCTCTAGCAGATCATTACATGAAGGAACCTTTTAAAAACAAGCGCGTCCATGCTCACAGGTGCACACACGGGTGATCACACACACAAACTACACCCTTTTTGGCTCCTACCTCAAAGCACACTGTGCGCTGTCGATCTCACATGCTGCACAATAATGTTTAATATTTACTATTTACTGTCATATTCCCATATATCATTGTGATCTTGTTTATTACTCTCGTTTTCTTCTGCTTGCTTTCTTTTTCTTTCTCAACAGGTGATCCAGGTGATCGATATATGTATTTTTTGTGTGCTTATTTTGTTGGTTTTTGTTTTTTGCCCTTTTTCCCCCGTCCCTCTTGTCAGGTTTTTTTCTTTCCCTCTTTCTTTCTCCATGTTCTCTCCTCCAGTCAAGTCTGTCCCGTATTCAGCAAGTGAAAATAAAATAAACAATAAAAAGTTGAATCAAATGGACCATTACGGCAAGGCTGGGATGGTAAAGTAATCCGTTGGGCATCTTTCTTCGTCTTTAGACAATAATTCTGATGGCAAAAGAACCAAACGGGACAGGTTAAAAAAAAAAAAGAAGAAGTTGTCCTCTGAGACAGCCAGTGGTCACTCCAGCCTCTGCAACTCTGCTGCCTTTAGGCTGTGGCATATAATAGGCCCTGGCCTGCACAGAGAGACAAAATGACACATTCACTATAGAATTCATAGCACAAAACCCATCCATCCCAAACATACCAGATTTCATCACATTACATACCTGCACAGAGAGACAAAATGACACAGTAGTGTTTGTAGTGTGGGCTATAAGTAGACCAGTGTATCAGTGCAATCAAGTACACCTGCCTCTAATTAGTCCAACCCCATTCCAGCCATTGGCTCACCAAAAATGTGACACACACACAACCACTCCCAACCCAGTGCAACTCAACACAATAATATGGAGCTGAATTAACACAGGCACATTAGTCTACCATGTTACAACATCTTTCGCCATCTTACAATGCTGTGATTGCAGCCATTCCCCAACTCTCTGTGAATGGTACTCATGGCCATTGATCAGTGGTCTTTGATCAGTGGGTTTTGGTCAGTGGTTGTTGATGAATGGGTCATGAGAATTTGCATAATTAAGATTAAGGAGCTGACCTCCCAGCCCATTGTTCCTTCAGTGGGCTGGTTTCAGTCACTATGCAAATGTACTGTTTATAAGATTGGGGAAACCTGCAGTCAGCTGAGACTGAAGAAGTCACTTGGATGAGTGACAAAACGTTTCTTCCACAAAACGCTACGTTCAGATGAACAGAATCAACTTTTGGAGAGGACCAAAGGTACCACACAGACTATGCAAATTTCATGGAGAACATGTGGTGATGCAGAGAAAATGCCGGAGAAAGAACTCTGTAATACTCCTGTTTGGTATATTCCCCACCATGGGGTACACCACCCTCAAAAGCCCGGCAAAATATGCGTAGTCTTTGACTGCTCTGCACAATATGAAGACACCTCGCTGAAAATGCACCTGCTTACAGGGCCTGACCTCACAAACACTTTGGTGGGAGTGCTTCGTAGGTTCAGGAAGGGCTTCACTGCTGTAATGTGCGACGTCAAACAAATGTTTCACCAGTTCCATGTAACACCAAAACCAGGACTACTTTGGTGCTGCTTCTTCTGGCTGTGCCAACTTTGGTTTAAAACATCTAGCCACGCAAGGTGAGAGAAAGTTCACTCCAAACACTGTGAGGTTCATTCAAAGGAACTTTTATGTAGATGATGGACTTGTAAGTGTTATGTCAGAAGCAGAAGCCATAAAATTAGTCAAAGAACTGTGTAGAGAACTGTGTAGCACAGGTAAACTAAGATTACACAAGTTCATATCAAACAGTGAAAATGTGATAAAGTCATTGCCGAGAGAAAAGTGTACAGAAAGATTTAAGGACTTAGATCTGGCACTTGGAGAGCCATTAATGGGAAGGGCACTTGGTGTTCAGTGGTGCGTTTCTGCTGATGAGTTTCTGTTAGGTTTTTGTATTGTTGATTGTCATTTATGCTTAGAAATATCTACTTATATATTCTTAGAGTTTTATAATTAGGTGTAGATTGGTAGAGGTTTGATCCTTAATAGTCTGCAAACTTTGTGTGCATTCCAGAGCACTCTGGGAGCATGGGAGAGGTCGTACCTTGTCTTATTGTTTTATGGTAGGATAAACGTATCTATATCTGTTTTAGGCTAAGTGCCTTTTGTTTAGATGAACTGCTGGACTTCCAGGCCAGCAGGTTTAGGGAAGTCTTTATGGGGTCACACTCTGACCCCACACACACCACACACACACACACACACACACACACTTACAAACCACAGGCAAGGTACTCTTTGTGTGTATGTAGACGTCATATGTAAATGAACCTATGTATATTTATGTAACCTCAATAAAAGAGCAGCGTTACGGGGGAGCGGACGAGAGTAACTGGGGTCAAGCGAAGGAACGGCGTTTGTTCAGTTCTCTCCCGTGCACGTAAAACATAAAGAACTTTGCCTACTCGTGTCTTGCTTTGCTGTGTAATTACATTGTCTTCAACGTTCCAGCGAATCGGTTTAAGCTACAAACCTATCAGTTTCCGTTCAGAATAACTGTAAAAGAGCACCCAACGACAAGAAGACGAATCCTGCGCACAATAGCATCAGTGTATGACCCACTGGGATTTGTGGCACCCTTCATCCTAAGAGGAAAGCAAATCAGTTATGTCAAGAGAAAGTTGGATGGGGCGAGCCACTCTCAGATGATCTCCGCACACAGTGGGAATCCTGGCTCCTAGATCTTCAAAACCTAACCTGTCAAAGGTGAAAGTTCAAAGATGTGTCCTACCTGCAAACACAGACATTGCACAATGTGAATTACACCATTTTTCAGACGCTAGTGTGACAGGCTACAGACAGTGTAGTTATTTAAGAACAGTAACATCCAAAGGGGATATTCATTGTGCCTTAGTCTTGGGAAAGGCACATGTAGCCCCAACCAAGGTCACTACTGTTCCTAGACTTGAACTAATGGCTGCAGTAGTTGCAGCAAGAACAAGTGTAAGGTTAAGAAATGAGCTGGAGATAAGTGATCTTGAAGAGCACTTCAGGATAGATTCCACGGTAGTGTTGGGGAATGTGAACAATGATGCAAAGAGATTTCACGTGTTTGTGGCAAATAGGATTCAAAGGATAAGGTCACTCACAGACCCACGACAGTGGCATCAAGTACCATCTGAAAGTAATTGTGTAGACCATGCATCAATAGGACTCTGTGTCCAACAGCTGCTCAACTCTAACTGCTTTAAAGGTCCAGAGTTTTGTGGCAAAGCGAGCTACCCATTGAAAATGACAAGTTTACTGAAGTCAAGCCCAACGATCCAGAGCTGAAAACAGTAGATGTGTCCAACACCAAAGTAGAAGAACGGAGAAGAATACTAGACCGTCTCACCAAATTCTCAGACTGGAGAAGAGCTGTTAAAGCTATTGGTTGTCTACAGAAATTTGTGAAAGATTTCAAAGGACTCACACAAACAAAAGGTGAAAACACAAGTCAGACAAAAGGCGGAACTGTTCATAATAAAACTTGCACAGGAAAACACATTCAGCAAAGAATTTAAGGACTTAACTAGAGGAAAGGACATTCAACTGAAGGACAAGACACACAAGCTGTACAGCCTAAGTCCATTTGTTGATGAGCAGGGAGGACGTTTAACAAGAGCAACTCTGCACCCATATATCAAACATCCTGCCATTATTCCCAATTCAAGTCATGTGTCGTCTTTACTTATTAAACACTATCACAAAAAAGTGCAGCATCAAGGAAGGGGAATAACTGTAAATGAGCTGCGCTCCAATGGGATTTGATCACAGGACACAGCAATGCAGTTGCTTCTCACATCTACAAGTGCACAAGCTGCAGAAAGTACAGTTTGAAAGTGAGTTTGTTCTGAACACCCCTCTTCAAGCCACATGGGAAGTGTTTGGGAGAGGCAAATTAGTACTATTAGAAGTGTTTTAACTTCTATTCTTTATTAGAATAACAACTAAATATTAATAGCATGATGAAACATGTCAGGTCCCAGAAAAACACTTTTTGAAGTACCAGAAATACATGAGACCTATTTTCCATACTCTGCCACCATAAAGCCTGCAAAAGTTACTATTAGCCTGTGATTGTGACAGGATGTCTTTGCTTTCCATATTATTTTTGCCTATTTGTCAATGCTGGTATGAAGCCTGTCTGTGCTGTTTTCATCCCTTTGCAAACATTTCTTTCAATAAATCTCAGAAAATCAGTTTTGTTTTAATTCTCAGTTTATTTTTCCACAACACTTTGATCATCTGAATATTTTGTAAGTGTGGTTTTAGTAACAGCCAGTGCTGAGCAGCTGCTGGACAGTGTTTTGCTTATTTGTGGCATTGAGTTCTCTCTTTTTCTCATGTGTACTTTCAAAAATTTGAACATCTGAAACTGCTCAGCACTAATAAAGAGTGACACCAAGCTACACCTGACACAAACATCAGCAAAAGTGCTGCTTACACATAATCACATCAGCAAAACAAATTCTACATACAGTATGTAAAACTATGAAAAAGTCTATGAATGTCCTGGCAATTCCTGAGCCATTTCAGCATCCACCTTTAAATCAGCTCCCTTACAACTCAAACTTTACAGCTTCCTGCTGTAATGATGAAGATGAGTTGGAAACACTTATAACTCAACAATGTGCGACTCACAGACTGCACATTGGAACTCATTGGAGATGGAAGTCAATGCTGAGTGTCTAACAGCACAATTTGGTTAGTGTTTACATATTTTTCTGAAAGCAGGCTCAGTTGGGGCAACTATCTGCTGCAATGAACAACCTAGACAGGAAGTTAAAATCTCCCAATTCTTTTAATCTTTGGGCTGAAGGAAGGACAATACTCGGTGTATAAATGCTCAATCAACAATTATTTATTTCCATACAATTCAATACTTTATGAGCATAAACCATCCGGATGGGGAGACATGCATGCAGAGGGTCACAGCAAATCTCAAAATGGTGGAGGGTTACTCAGCCTCTTATAGCCTCTACTGGTCCCCACCTAGTCGTAAAACCCTAAACATTCACATTCTTTCTCTCTTACGGTGCCTAAGTGGCGGCCTTGGCTCCCTGTTTTATCTCCTCCTGATGAGATGGGGCAGAAAACCTCTCCGGTATGTTCTGTTCTCTTCTAATCAGACAAATAAGGCCATGACTCTCTGAAAACGGTATTTCTTATAACTCCGCAGTATAATGCATCATAAAACAATATCATTCATTCACAATAAATCAGCAGTCTAATGTAATACAATCAGTTTAATAAATGGAAGGAAATGGAGGAGCTAGAGTCCCAAACAAAACACACAGGGGAGCAGAGTCCGAAACATAGTTCAGGTGGCCGGCCTGGGGGCGATAGCACAGAAGGCCAGGCTGAGACAGTTCGGGAGGCCGTCCACGAAGAAGGCAGTGGCGGCGACAACCTCGTTCAGGAGGACGCCCACAACGGCGATGATGACCAGCCAACGGCTGAGAAAACGGCCGGTGATGATGATGCGGTAGACGCGGACCGGATGGCGGCGTGCCAACAGCAGAACCAGGCAGGATGAGGAGAAGGATGAGGCTGAAGCTGCTGCTGAAGCAAACCAGGCGAGGCTGGAGCTGATACAGAGGCGGGCCAGGCGAAGCTGAGCTGATACAGAGGCCGGGCCAGGCGAAGCTGAAGCTGACGCAGAGGCGGGCCAGGCGAGGATGATGATGATGAAGCAGAGGCTGGGCCACGCGAGGATGATGATATGAAGCAGAGGCAGGCCAGGCGAGGATGATGATGATGAAGCTGCTGCTGCAGGCGAGGATGGTGATGATGAAGCTGCTGCAGCAGACGAGAATGCAGACACGGACGCTGGACCAGGCGAGGGCGAAGACACGGAGGCTGGACCAGGCGAGGAAGAAGACACGGAGGCTGGACCAGGCGAGGGCGAAGACAGGAGGCTGGACCAGACGAGGGCGAAGATACGGAGGCTGGACCAGGCGAGGAAGAAGACACGGAGGCTGGACCAGGGAGGAAGAAGACACGGAGGCTGGACCAGGCGCGGATGCAGACACGGAGGCTGGACCAGACGAGGATGTCGCTGTAGGCGGCGGCGTGGAAGCCGGAGACGGAGGCGCTGCAGGCGGCGGCGTGGGAGCCGCAGGTGGTGGCACTGCAGGCGATGGTGATAGCTGGATGGGCACCTCGGTCCCCCCAGCGAAAGCAGCAGGCTGAAGCGGTTTCTGAGACCCCTCAGCGGAAGCTGCTGATGACGGCGCAGGCTGGACGGGCTCCTCGGTCCCCCCAGCAAAAACAGGCTCAAAACCAGTAGGCATGGGCGCCCCTGGCACACACAAAACAAAACCAGCAGGCTCGTGGGCCTCTGGTACACATAAAGAGGGCTGCAGCTGCGCAGAGCACTGACCCTGCTCAGGCAGTGACAGCCGGGTGCAGTCCTAGCTGGCATCTTGGCCTCCAGGGGTCCAGAGTTAGCTGAGGGTTGTAACCCAGCCTCTGGGGAAGCCCTGGAGTGAGTAGCAGTCTCTAATGTTGCCAGCTTTTGAGGAACAGAGTTTATAAATAACTCTCCTTGTAAACAACAAGGAGGACAGATAAAGATGCCACCAGGCACTTCCAGATTCTCAAAGTCACAGTCTCTGATGGTGCACACACACAAACACACCACATAGGAGGGTGAGAGGGGTCGGGGGTCAATCCTGAGGGTCCAGCAGCACAATTTTGTTACTTTTTACACATTTTTTGTCTCTTCCATTGTCCTCATCATCATCATCCCGTTTCTCTTCTTCTGTCCTGCTTCTGTGTCAGCTGAAGTAGAGGGTGATGACACCGTGTCTTCATTTTCATTATCCTCACTTTCGGAGGTGGTGTCTGACGGTTCGTTGCCTGAGTTGAGGCTCCTCAATCGCTTCCTGTTCATCTCGTTACTGTCGCCATTATTATTTTCCTCTCTTTGGCGCCTCCTGGAGCCAAAGAGATCGCTTTCATCAGCTCCCTCTCTTGGAGGGCTCCCGGATTCCTGAGGTTCTGGGATGACAGGTATTAACTCTGGGACCTCATCCTCAGATTCGCTTTCAAGGTCGCTTTCATTTTCAGCGCCAGAATCAATGTCACTTTCCCAGACCCACCACATGTCATCAGCAAACTGATCTTCTTCCGGGGCAGATTAATGTCCACATTTACTGCCGGTAGATGAAGACCTTGATGGTCCCAGTGATCTTCAGCTAAACCGGCCAGGTTGTTTTCCATGTCAGCTGCTGGAACAGGTAGTGCTTCATTGTCCCAGGACCTTCTGCTCCTACTGCTGGATTTAATCCTATGCCAGCTGCTTGCAGAGCTAGGTCCACTCGTGCAATATCATCAATATTTCCAAGCCCCAGAGTATTATAAAAATTTCAATCGCAGTTTCCAGGCTGAACTCATTGAACAACCCACGCATGATAGTATCCCGGAGCAAACTCATCTCTGGACCTACTGCAGCGTAATGTTCAAAGCGCTCCACTAAATGGAGCAGCGGGCGAAATCTTAGCTGCACATCTAGAAACAGAGAAATATTTATATTTAACACTCATGATGAGAGAACAGTCCACAAATTCCAGTTATGCAATATTGGTGCACCTGAAAACTAAGTGCTAAAAACTACATAGGTGAGGTTACTATTGCATGCACTGCAGTTGTGATGAACTTATTAGCTTTGAATATCACCTTTTCCTCAGGCCACAGTCACTATTATAAATACTACAAAACTGCTTAATTTCATAAAGATCATAAGGTTATTTCTTTCATTTTACAAAACAATTCAATCTCAAATTTAAGCTGAAAATAGCATGCAGCACCAGCATTTAAATAAGCCCGTGAAACATCCCTGCTTAGACAAAAACATGTATATTCTCCAATCCCCCATAGGCGGTCAGGAAACAGTTGATGTACCGGGAGAAACACCGCACCAAACGGAGGTATCTAGACTGT
Organism: Oreochromis niloticus; assembly: GCF_001858045.2. NCBI lineage: Eukaryota > Metazoa > Chordata > Actinopteri > Cichliformes > Cichlidae > Oreochromis > Oreochromis niloticus. Next base: position 16,181 of record NW_020327378.1, on the reverse strand, counting down.
GTGACCGAGGCCTTTACGAGCATGTGTTGTAACAAACTGTCAGATAATACATCAGAAAATTGAAATGAGATGTTCTTACTTTGGTTAGCGCCGTTGATCTCACCGTCTCCGCTATCCATTTTAAAAATGGTTTAAATCCACTGGACTGGAGGAAAGTGATCAGTAAGCTGCAAACTTAAACTGGCTGTTTACAATTTTGACTACTACAACTTTGACTTAAAATAGCTGAAAAGTTTAAAAACGTTTTCTGCTGTAGCTGAGAGACAGTAATCTGTGCTGCAAGAAACGCTGCTAAATGTTTTTTTTTACAGAGCGTAGTCATGGATACACGGGTTCTCACGCTGATTCGTGAAGTCATACGTCGGATTCCAATGTGACGTCATGCTGCGAACGTGGATATATATCTATATATCTATACATATATATATATATATATATATATATATATATGTGTGTGTGTGTGTTGGCCATGCAGTGGTTGGAGGAGTTAAAAAACTTGGAAATGGCATTAGGAATATATTAAAATTGCCTTTTAACTTGTGATTCATGCATTGAATGACTGTCAGGTTAGTCTTGATCATTTCAAAGTATGACTGCCCCTCTGTATCATTGTACCATTGTTTTACACTTTTTTTAAAATAGTTTTAGAGTTTTCTGCATATCAAGACTTCCAAGTATGATGTCACAGATAGCAACAAGTTCAAAAGTCGTAATATTTTGGGGATGTTATCTGAGGTTATTGTAAATTTGTCAATCTGCTTTCTGAAGGTTTCAAGCTTTCTCTTTTTTTCATTTCCAGCTAGCTGTTTTCACACAGGAGATCCTGTGGACATATTGATTTCCTTTTTATGTTATCTTAGTGACTTATTAGTTGAAGTAGAGTTCATACTGTGGGCTTTTGGGACATTCACAGCATTCAGTCATTATTATAGTTAGAGATATCTGTATGTAAGTAAGTAAGTAAAATGTATTTATATAGCGCGTTTCACAGATACAAAATCACAAAGTGCTTTACAACACAGGAAATGGAAATATAAAACAATATAACAGTAAATAAAACAGCAAATAAAACAAAGTAAAACTATAAAACTATAAAAACAGCATGAGAGGAAATTAATCAAATGCTTTTCTAAATAAAAATGTCTTCAGCTGTTTTTTAAAAGAATCAATGGAGTCCGTGCAGCGTAGAGACAGTGGAAGAGAATTCCACAACCGTGGTGCCACAGTCTGAAAGGCCCGATCACCACGAGTTTTAAAACGAGTGCGCGGTACCACCAGCAGTCTCTGATCTAATGACCTTAAAGCCAAGAAGATGAATGTGGTTTCAGCAGGTCAGATAAATATTGAGGAGCTTGACCATGTAGGGCCCTAAAGGTTAGAACAAAAATTATAAATGACATATGTATGTATCTTTGTAACTTCTCTGTTGGCAATGATGTTTTTATGTGTGTGAGATTTACTTTTCTTCACTTTCTTGGTGAATGAATCCATCTGTGTTCCAACTTTTACCTTCCCCTTTACTGAGTTGTTTGCGTTGCCTTTTGCCTTCACATGTATGACTCGCAGCCTGACAACAAACTTAGATTTGTGAACTTTGTGTCATGACCTCTAGAACTGTAAGTATTGGGCCTTCTTTTTCTAACCTAGAAGTCCCCTTTAAATAAATTTGTGAGTCACTGTCATAATTCAAATGAGTGTTGTTCTTGCTTTCTCAGTGTCGCTGGTTAACTTTATAATTTTTTTAATGTAAATCTGCAAAATACAAATATAAGATTACAGGTTGAATAGTAGTATCTTAGCTTCTCACAGTTATTTATCTAGTACTGCATCACATTCTGATCAAATTACTGCCACAAGCTAAATGTCCACATTCTCACCTGTAGATTTTAAAGATCTAGAAGAAATTAGCATCAGTTAAAGTCTTGCACTGTGGTCGCAAATTTTGGAGCCATTCTGATAACCTTCTCCCACCAACGATGTGGAGATCCAAATCCAATTAAAACCAAGACACTCAAAAAGATGCTCTGTAAAAGAGTAGAATTCTTGGAACAGAGTTTAATACACTGAATCATATGAACAGCAGGAAAATACATACAGACATTAGCAAGAAAATTACAAGCAGAAAGCAAGCAAAGCAAAACCCGGGGTGTACAGCCTTAAGCACAGACGTAGAGCAACACGGAGACGGACAGGTAGCAGCAGCAGGAGGAAAAGAGCCCTGGGGCGTCCTCTGGTCCCCTAATATAGGACCAGTGTCACCGCCCCTGCTGCTGGGTAACTTTTCCCACACGCCCAGCACAGCTGCTGGGGTCAGGTAGCGGCCAAGGTCTTGGCCAAAGGCCAGTCAGGACTCTGAGTACCCCCGCTCTGGCTTATCACAATAGGTCATGACACGGTCAAAGGTCACACATTAATCCTAATTATTAAATCTTATTCAGCAAGTGGCACAATCTTATAACATATAATACATAGGTTACATGCTTAAAAACACTTCAGTTTGGGTTCAAAGTGTGTGTGTGTGTGTGTGTGCTTTGTATGATATTTTATCGTTATGTGTTCAGGATCTCTGTTACAATGTTACTGTTTTGGTTGTGCTGCATTAAAGATGTTAAATTAATTAATTATTAAGTAGATTATTCAAGAGAACTCTCCCCCTACATTAACTGCCCTGTTACAGTACCAACTTAATAAACCTCGGTGAAGCAAAAATGTCTTGTGCTTAAGACTCTACATGAAAGTTAAAATATATATGTTCAGTGCGCACAGATATATAGTGTATATAGTTACATAGTTATACATATCAAACAAAAATCCACCACATTCCCCCCTGTGGTACCTGGAGGTACAACCTAAAAAGACCCCATAACTAAAGAAGAACAAAAATTGTGAAAACTAATGCGTGCGCTGTTTTTTTGCTAACATATTTTAAAGCAAGCTCTAAATAGAACATAAGAATTTGTATAAAGATCCCACACAGTTATTGCTCAAATGAATAAGCCCTTCCTTCCACCAAAAACCTCACAGTTATCAACATAACATTCTCCCAAGATTCCATTTCTCTTAGTCAATTAATTTAAGACAAATTGATTCATCTTCATTTGCAAATCATACTACACAGTATCCTAAACAGAATACTCAAGAAACTTAAAAATCAGCCTAATTACAGGAAAATGAAAGTAAGGCATAAAACACATCAGCAGAGACACATAATACATACATGGATTACACAACACCATATGTGACATTAAAATAATACAATTAAACAATTAATTCCAAGTTTTGGGTTTCATCTTGATCAGGTGCAACTTCTTTTTCTGAACAGACTTCTCAGTGTGGGCTTTGAAATGTCCTTTGATAACTTCAAGGTTGACATTTCTCTGCAGCAGCTTCAACCTTTACTCAACTTGTGTCCCTTTTTCAGTCCATATTTCAACTAATTTATGAGTCCGAGAAAAGTCTCTCTGGTACTTCTTGACAGCTGGATCTTGCATAGCTTCTAAGAATACTCGAGACGACTTGGTCCTACTCTTGATTAAAGTCAGGGTCGGCGATGGGTAGTAGTTGATCTTGCACATCCATCATTCGGAAGCTGGTTTGGGCACTGTACGGCTCCGCTTGGGCTGTAGGCTCTGCAGCAGGTTCAACAGCTACTGGATGGGTCATGGTTCAGCTGTCTGAGCAGCCTGTTTCACTCCGTTGTCCCCTCGCAATCGTGATCAGATCACCAGCACCTGCTCCAGGACCTCTGCATCTCCGTCTGTTATCAGATGCCATCTCCACCTGCAGAAAGATAGCTTTGCAGACTGCATTAGTTTTGTTCACAGTTACCAATACAGGCCCTTTATGAGGACTTATCTATGGACATTTGTGAGTATGCCATGCAATGTTAGTTGTTTTAGTCTTGTTAATTCCAACTACATGCACCTTAGTACTAAAGTTAATATTGTACCTAGTTGACCTCTTCCTTAGCAAATTCCAATTCATTGCTTTATTTTGTGAAGCACTTTGAAATGTTTGTCCCAAATGCTGTATAAAGAGAAAGCTTTATTATCTTTACCTAGCTATCAATTTAGGAAGTGCATAATAAAGCTCAACATGTTGTTTCATTTAGGTATTAAGTGTCTGTTTTCTGGTGATCAAGACATCCAATCACAGCCACAGACTAGTGAGCTTTAGGGTGACTACTAGCTGGGTATTGCCTCTTCATATTTATAAGCTGAATTTGGACAAACATTAACTCTGTTACCGGCTGCCAATTCACAATTCATCATTAGCACTGTTAGCCCAAAACTTACGTTGCTGGCTATATGGCTGATCAAACTTCCCACACCTCTATAGCCGCCGAATTGGAATTTTCAAAGCTAATTAGACAATGCCACATTGACACACAGTTCTTCCTATTGGCAGTAGTTAAACCATCACTCAAAACCATCACTTGACCTAACTGTCCTAGCCATTATAGGCCCCACAACTTTCCTTTATGTCAAAAATCCCCACAAGAATGCTGTAAAAATAGCCACAGAGGAATGCCTTATTTAAGAGTTTCAGTCAGGTTTCAGAGCACATCACAGTATAGAGACAGCTTTGATGAAAGTTAAAAATGATCTTCTTAAGGCCTCTGACAGTGGATTGATCTCTATGTTCGACACTTGTGACCATAACATGTTATTCTAAGAATCCTCCACATACACAAGACTACATTGAGCTTCACAAGGTTTCACCACAAAAGACACAACATACCTCTGCCGTGCTGATGACACCCTCTCTCTCATTCATCCATCCTCCACATACACAAGACTAACCATTGAGCTTCACAAGGTTTCACACCAGGATCTATTTCTATTTACATAACACATGCCTCCTTCAGGTAACACCACAAAAGACCAACATACCTCTGCCGTGCTGATGACACCCTCTCTCTCATTCATCCATGAAGCCAGACAACACACCTGTCAGTCAACCTAAAGGAATGCTCTGAATGGCATTACCTTGGTCTCCATTAACACTGTGAGGTTTCTTGGAGTCATTTGTTTATCCCAATATGCACTAATATGCGCTTTTTAGAGACTGCTTTCTTCAATTTCTGCAATATCTCTAAAGTCCTGTCCCAGAGTGATGCTGGAAGACAAATTCATGCATTTTTACTTCAGGCTGAGCTATATTATTATCTGGTTGTCGTAAAACTCCTTAAAAAGCATTCAACTACATCAAAATCTTGCACATGAATACTGAAAGGGACTAGAATGACAGAGTATATTTCTCCTATGACTTTTCTTCATAGGCTCCTTGTTAAATCTGTTTTTTTAATTCACATCCTGCTCCTATAGTACTGTCTCTCCCCACTTCACTCTCAAACTTTAAGCTTACTAGAATATTTAAAGTAGAATGGGAAGCCAGGCCACCAGTTTTTAGGTCTCTCTTTTGAGTTATTTTAGTTATTAGTTATTATCAATCTCTGGCTCTCCTACACAGCATATTTTTAGTCCTGTCTCCTTCTCCTTACTCAGCTGGTCACAGCAGATGACCATTCCCCCCTGTGCCCAGTTCTACTGGGCATTTATTCCTGTTAAAAAGGGAGTTCCTCCTCTCCAAATTTCTTGCTAAAAGGGGGTCAGATAAATAATCGTTTTGTAATGTTTTAATTTTGCAGTTTATCCTTAGATAATAAAGTGCCTTTAATGACTAGCATCAATTCATGCCTGTTCAACCTTGAGTTGAATACTATACAGCTTGACAGCCTTTGTTCTTATATAAAAATAGCCATTGAAAAGCTAAAACAGCTATATTAGACTAATCATACAAATTTTCATGCATGGGTTGTTTATAGGCAGTAATCATAAGAAATTCTTAATTGGATCTTGTTACACATTTGGTGGTGGACTCTGAGGCAGACAATTACTTCACACCCCATTTTCCTTAACTTGAGTGATAGTAAATTGTGGACCGTAAATAATACATGTAATTGGCATTATATTTACAATACACCTGGATGGCCATGATGAACACTGAGACCTCCTGAAAAACAAACAGTTCTAATTGCAGGGTAAAAGTCTACTTCAACAGTTTGTAAATTTGGATTACTAGGTCAATAGTCGCTCACCTATAGAGGTTTAATCATTCTGACTCAACTCTGCCTTACCTTAATCTTCTCAGTTTGCCCCATACCAATGTAATGTTCTTCTCTTTCCTTTTGGTTGCCAAGTACCTGGTCAGACTGCACGTCCCTCCTCAGTGCTTCAAACTCTACCTCTGCACACTGTAACTAGAATAGAACTAGAATAGAGTCATTTAGCTCTGCAGTTTTTGCTAGAGTATGCATTTGAGTAATTTAAATATGTCAATCCACAGACAACTGGACCCTGCACACACAGGAAAGAGAATTAATGCCCCATTTTTCTAATTGAGGTTTGCTCATTTTTTACAGGGATCAGGCTTTAGCCTCTTTCCCTCCAAAATATCTGATCATTTTGATTTTCTCCTAAATTGGTTTTTTTTTTTTTTTTTTTTGGATCATTCTTTGGGAGAGTAACAATTTAGCTCTGCTAAGCGATATGTTTCCCCCCTTTGCCAATGCAGTTAAGATTATGACAGAATGCTTCGCTGCTTTCTCCTCCACACTGCATTCATTTTTATTTTTCTTCCATTTGAAAGTAACTACAAATTGCTCACACACTGAATTATCGCACTATGGATGGTTTAGTGCTGCACGTTTAGAGCTAGCATCTTACTATTAGCTTCAACACATGAACAGAAGTAGCTGCCACTGGTCTATATGTAGCCGCACTGAAAAAGATAAAAGACAGATTATTTGTCATATCTGCATACAGATTTACACATGTGTACACATTTGCACCCACACAGTTACATACATGTCAGGGGATACCCAAGAGCAGTGTACCAGGGTCAGAAACAGCAGATGTTTAAATTTCTCATTTCGTGTTACCAGGGATTCTGAGTTTCATCATTACCCCACTTTTAGTAAATCCCATGTGTACGTTTCATCCCTTCAATAATGCAATGCTCATAAGGTGATTAATAACTTCTCTAAGTTACTTATCTATCCATGCCCTACTGAGGTTCTAATGCTCTGTGTGTATCTGTTCTAGTGTCAATGGAGTCATGTCTGCGCCCTTTATGTTTTCAAATTTCCTAATCTTAAATAATATTCTAATGTAAGAGTGTTAGTAATGAATATATTTCTAATAACTCCTATCTAATGCTTTCATGTGGCCTAGTTCTTATTATTTGTGTTCTTTTCTACTGGAGAGTAACACAAGGGTGGAGCCCAGGGCTTTAAACTTATTAGTTTGTTGGGAGCATTACTGATGCAGCTGCTTCATGTTGTTCACTGCAAATATCATGGATAGTTAGGTACTCTGGTATCAGTCACAGTCCATACTGAAGATTCTCTTGGCAGTAACTTCCTTGTTGTTACGGTGCTGCCCACATTCCTCTTGGAGTTCTCCAGGAACATCCACACAGAGAACATCCCAGATGCAGACGATGTTGGCTCTTAGAGGCCACCGATTGTCAGTCCTCAGCAGATTGATGAGTATGTCAGCTGACTAAAAGTGTGTTTTAATACACTTTTCCAGCCTCTGCAGATACAGTCTTTCATTGGACTCGAGGAGACTCAGTTTCATGAATTGTGGATCTTCACTTGGACACTCCTCTCTGGAGTTCCTGGCTTTCACATGTGCCAGCCATTGGATGTCGTCATACAGCTGACTCCTCCTCTCCACCTTTGTACAGGCCTCATTAGTGACGTAGGCCTTCACAGTGCCAGTGTTGCTCTTCTCCACAGACTCATGGCCTGCTGTCTTTCACTGGTGTTCTGTGTTTCTCCCCTTCATTGGTGAGCTCCTTCATCTGTAAGAGCTATTTCTTTTTTTCTTTCATAGCAGAGAGCCGTTGCTCGAGTATGTGCATACATCAGTTAGTTAAACTGTTTCATTTGCTCCACCTTTTTTGTTTTCTTTGCCTGTGAGCTCGACCTCATGTTACTCTCCATTATCTTACTCCTGGTCTTTGAATTCTCCTATTTAGCTTTCTTTCCTTTGACTCACAACTTTCTTTGTCCCACCTGTCTCGTGTTTACCTCTCCTCCTCTAAGCCATAATCACTTTTGTCGTGGTTTTTTAATACAAAGGCTCAACTTTTGATTCTCCTTATTGCATTTTAGGTCAATGTGTTTTCTTTCTAATTACCAGCTTTGCTGGAACAAAGGCTCTGTCATCCCCACCAAACCCTGCTCCTGGTATGTCCACCTACATGATGCACACTGCTTATTCAGGGAGCTTTCTGTTTCCTATTGGCAGCAGAGATTTATCTATATTTGCTTTTATTTTCCTTGTAAAACTAAAACAAGATCATAGGGGCTTATTATCATATACAACAGTTTTATGTTTTCTTCTCAACTTTCCTGTAAGTGACAAGATGCAGCTGTGGATTAACGCTGTCACTATTCAAAACCCTGATTCCTGAAACAATTACCCCCAAATTTGTCACAATACCTATTAAACTTGACAAATTAAAAACAATATTAATTTTGCATATGTAAGAATTACCATATTGGATTTGCTAAAGACAGCATTTTGCAAGTTATTCCTTAAATGTATAAAGTGCAATTTATTTATTTATTTACTTTCTTAGATGGTAAAAATCACTCTGATGTTTTGGGTCTCTTAAAACTTAAATATTTCCTGATTCAAGCCTGACACTCGAGGCCCAAAGGGTTAAGGCCCTCTTATGTCACGCACCTCTGAAGCTCGTCTAAATATTATTTCTCTTATAGCTATAGAAGAAGAATTACACACAGTCTGACCAGCATCAAGGCGAGTGTTTTAGATACCAATGATCCCTTTAATAATCCCTTCCCCCATACAATATCTAATCATGCTTTTATTTTTATTTTTGATCAGCATTTCTAATGATCCACAGCTGCAGGTTAACCAGCCATGCATCCCACAACTTTATTTCTGTTATTTCTTTTCCCAAGCAAATAATCTTTTTCTTTAGATTTAACCTTTTTTTCCTCTCTACAGTGCTTGAGTGTAATCACTTTGCATTCTTACCTACTCTTCCTCTCATTTTACTATTACACTTAATGGCATTATTTATTACATCTTTCTAATTACTGTCTTGTTATTGTTACCATTACACTCTAATCAGTTGTCATTGTATTTAGGCTTTTTGTTTACTCACTGAATTATACCATTCTCAATTCTTTCCACTGCTTCTCTACTGTTATGTCTTATGCCCCTCTGTCATTCAGTTCTGTCTTACTTCCCTGTTCCTGTTTTAATAGTTTGTTATATTTATTTTAATTTACCTGAGAACCAGTTTACTGGCCTTATCATTTTCCTCCCAGGTGTTTCTTCTAATATTTTATTCTCAAATTTAGAGCTTCTTTCTTCCTGTTCTTCACTCTGATGGGCACTATTCTTTTTACATTTTTTTTGTTCATAGTACTCAGCATTTGATCACTTGTTTAAGCATCTTCACTGATGTGGGCCCTAAACTTTACAAACAAGTTACATCTCTTTTTTTTCTCTTTTTTCTTTTTCTTTTTTTAAAGCAAATTATTTTGCTTCCTGTCTCAGGTGACTCCTCTGAGCTTCGCACAAGCTCACCATAACAATAACCTCTTTGAGACATGCAGGTCAGTCTTTTACCCTTCTTCTCACACACTTGCATTTGGCTTAGATCACTTGAAAGCCTGTGCACTGGTCAAGGACACTCTTGGCAGGATGTTGGGGCCCACCCCACACACTCCACAGTCAGAGCAACTTGAGCCACCTACACCCTGTGATGCTGTTTACAGGCCACCTCCTGCAGCAGCGGCTGAGCTGATGTCAGCTCTCTCAGTACAACACTTTTCCTTTTTTTACTGTCTCCCTCTGCCACACTCAACAGGCACTAAACTTTACTTGAAATTGTTAAGTCACAATCTCTGACTTATTAAACCACCTTTCCAACAAAACTCTTCTATTTCACTTCACTATTTTCCATCCAGTGATTTTAGCTCTTATGCTCTGGGTTTAATACATCAGTTAGTTGCATTTAAACCCTGTCTACCTTCTTTTCTCTTCCCAACTACTTATTTGTGACGGCAGCATTTTAACAGATCTCTAGCAGGTGTCTCTTTTTGTTAATTTGTTCATTATTTGTCCTCATTACCACTTCACCCCACATGTCAGCCTGTTTATTCTGAACTCCTCTAAGCTTCACACTTTATTTCCAACAATCATTCATTTCACATCATATTACTCAGGTGCCTCTTGCACTCTCTGTATGCTTTTGGGTGAGTTTATGACCCCTCGGCAGAACTTTCTACAACAAGCAAAACTTCATTATTTACTATTCTTTGGTGAGTGATAACAAACCCTCATATACATTTCACATGCAAACTCTGAGACATTATTAGATTCTTTTACAACTCCTGCATTTTACTGAGATCGATTTATAGATGCTGTTTTGACTCACTTGTCTTCATTGTAGCCCAAACAGTTCTTATTTATTTAGTCTCTATCTCTCCTCTTACTAAGATGTTCAGATGGTCTTAGATCATCACCACTACCGTCTATATTTCTCCAAACACAACACAAACCTCCCTATTTCATTTATTATTTGTTTGTGTGATTTATTTACTTTCCCTCTAATTATTTTAGGCCAGGGTTTTATCCCAGCTATGTTTTATTATTAGAATTAGTTTATAGTTCTCATTCTTACTGTTATTAGTTTGGATATGTTATAATTTAGCTCTAGGTTAGGTTATCCTTCTTTTACTTTAGTCAAGCAGCTCTATTTCCAATTTATTTAACTTTTGGTCATACTTTTATTAAGCTAATAATCCAAAAATGCCTGCAATCCCTATTTACTCATTATCCCTATTTTGGTAATTAATATCTTCTTTTACTCAATTTACCCACAAATTTTCCCCTTACTTCATGTTGCTGCTTGACAAATATTATTTCTACAGATCTTTCTGTTTAAATTCCTTAAACAACAACATTATTTTTCAGCAGCAGTGTCTATTTTCCTCTTTATATTCAACAACTCTTAATTTTTGCAGACTTATCTCTTTTCACTGCTCTGATGCTCCTCTCACTCCTCCACATACCTTAGGGATGATTCACAAACTGCCTGCAGACACAGCGCTCTGCAGCACAGAGAGCTCAGTTTTTTTAAGTCTCTCAAATCAGTCCCTCTACAACTTTTTACTTATCTACCTACTAACTTCCCTTTTCCTTACTTATTTATCAAACCCACCCCTTACGCGTATTCCTCTAACTCTTATTTACGGCAAGAGTTATTTTAAGCAATATTTACAGCAATACATGGTTATACTCTAGACTACTACTTAGCAATATTTACAGCAGCGATTATACTTAAGGTTAGTAACAGCTATTTACATATTTACACTTTGGCCGAAGGTGTCGCCTTTCATTCCGCGACGCGCGCAGTTCATCTAGCCCGTCCAGACCGGTGGACTCGAAAGCCCTCAGATCCCTACTGTGAGCCCCAAGTCCCCGCGTTACTGGCTAGGAATTTATCTCCAAAATCCCCCAAAGCCCGAGCAGTCCTGACTACCTAGCAATTCACTTGGGTTAACCAGGTTAACCAATTAAATGGTTAACCTAGTTAGCCTGTGTCACCTTATCTACCTAAATGGATAACCAGTTTCCAGCGTAACCACCTTGGGGGTGCCGACATATATTCACTTTCATCACTTTTATCACTTTCATCACTTTTCACTTCAACTTTTACTTCTGCGCAACTTACGCCTATTCTTCAGATGCACTAAAGAATAGCGGAAAAATAAACCCAAACTCCCCCAACACAGCCCTGAGTCATACTCCAGTACAGGGCAGAGTAGCCTTTCACACACACAAACCCCACATACGCACACACACATACAGCGCTCACTCACACTCCCCCGCGGGTCACACAAGTTACAGGAAAACACACACACATATGATGCAGTATTAAACTCCACTCCTTCAGCATCCGCAACTAGCATATTTTTACAGTGTAACACTTATCACTTAGAATAACAGCGACCATTGATTAAAAGTCCTTTTCAAGGTTAGATGAAATCTACTAGAGCCAAGGTGGAACCCCCCTTCTGCACCAGACAACACCAACATGAGCAGAAAAAACTCTGCTTACCTTATTGTAGCGGCCGCTTGGTGTTCTCTGATGTGCAAGGCTTTGGCATTCCCCAAGGCTCCCAGCAATCACCTTAATCCTTGTCCCTTCGTACGTCGCCAATTGTGGTCGCAAATTTTGGAGCCATTCTGATAACCTTCTCCCACCAACGATGGAGATCCAAATCCAATTAAAACCAAGACACTCAAAAGATGCTCTGTAAAAGAGTAGAATTCTTGGAACAGAGTTAATACACTGAATCATATGAACAGCAGGAAAAATACATACAGACATTAGCAAGAAAATTACAAAGCAGAAAGCAAGCAAAGCAAAACCCGGGGTGTAACAGCCTTAAGCACAGACAGTAGAGCAACACGGAGACGGACAGGTAGCAGCAGCAGGAGGAAAAGAGCCCTGGGGCGTCCTCTGGTCCCCTAATATAGGGACCAGTGTCACCGCCCCCGCTGCTGGGTAACTTTTCCCACAGCCCAGCACACTGCTGGGGTCAGGTAGCGGCCAAGGTCTTGGCCAAAGGCCAGTCAGGACTCTGAGTACCCCCCTCTGGCTTATCACAATAGGTCATGACACGGTCAAAGGTCACACATTAATCCTAATTATTAAATCTTATCAGCAAGTGGCACAATCTTATAACATATAATACATAGGTTACATGCTTAAAAACACTTCAGTTTGGGTTCAAAGTGTGTGTGTGTGTGTGTGTGTGTGTGTGTGTGCTTTGTATGATATTTTATCGTTATGTGTTCAGGATCTCTGTTACAATGTTACTGTTTTGGTTGTGCTGCATTAAAGATGTTAAATTAATTAATTATTAAGTAATTATTCAAGAGAACTCTCCCCTACATTAACTGCCCTGTTACAGTACCAACTTAATAAACCTCGGTGAAGCAAAATGTCTTGTGCTTAAGACTCTACATGAAAGTTAAAATATATATGTTCAGTGCGCACAGATATATAGTGTATATAGTTACATAGTTATACATATCAAACAAAAATCCACCACAGCACCTCTCTACTTCACCCCATCCCGACAAAACTATCCAAATCTGTATCTCATTGTTTTACAAATCATTTAGTAAATATTATCAACAGCTCTCTACAGCCCTGCATTTTCCCTGTGTCTCTCACATGTGCAGTAATCACACTACTGCTTAATAAAATGGAATTAACACCAAAGAAAGGGGACACAGAGAGTGACAAAAACTTAACTCAAGGGACACAAGACCTTGGCAGACAGGACTGAATCATGGGCCTCTGTTTTCGGGGTGGGCACGCTGTTGTCACCGGGATGTGTGACCTCAGATCTTCAGTACTCTTGGACAGGTGGCCAACATTAGGGGAAGACAAGAAGCAGGAGTGCTTTCAAGACACCTTAACCTGAGATCAGAGAGCTCAGAATTTCAAAAAACATCTGAAACAGCTCAGGTTTGGAAAGAAAGCTTTCCATGTTAGGTGTTATGAATAACTATTATTTAAGCATTTCAGTGGGTTTTACATGACATATATTGCTAGCCCTGAGATAAATGGGCAGTCTGCTAAGTGTACCCTGCCTTTGTTCTGTGGCAGCTGGACAGAGAAAAGCAGTTGTTTAGTCATCAACCATATCTTTGGGTGTAGACTAACATCCTAATTTCCAAAGGAAATCTGAACAGCAAAAACAGGTAGTTTTGAATGTGAAAATATCCATAAGAATAGAGTAACACATTTTAAGAGGAAAACAATACCACTAGGAAGTTGAGGTTACTGGCAAATTCAGCTGACATTCCAACAAATCTATCACTCGAATGTTAATTTACAATTAAAAGTATTCATACATTTTAACACATATTAAGTCTTTCATATTTGGTCTTTAAAGTGCAGATTCCAAGCAGAAGCTGCAGAAATGTTGTATAAAGGAGGAGTGTTTGATAGTGACATTACACTTAGTGTGGCATTGTGGATCATTGAGCGCATGAGCTTCAGTGCAGATACAAACCCAACGGGACTAAACTGAACGAGAACAGGAACACAGTCGGGAAAGAGACGTTGACAAAGCGACACTGAACTGAGAGAGACATGCACATAAATACACAGAGGGTTAACGAGGGAAGTGGGGACACACGGGAACACAGCTGACACAGATAATCGTAACAAGACATGGCAGGAGAACGCGACACTGACGGAGACAGTCAAAGTAAACAGGAAGTACAGAGGTGCAGACAGGAGGAGAGAGAGACAGGAGAGCACGGGGAAAGCACAGGCGTAGCGGGCTGGGGAGACATGGAATGAAACACAAGAGAGGGAAACGGGCTCACAGATACACAGAGGAGCACACAGAGGTAACCAAAATAAGGGACATCTTAACAGGGCAACCTAGAAACCAAGGCATAAATAAAGAACAAAACCCAAAACATGAAAACTAAGAATACTGGGCCAACATGGCCCAGGATCATGACAGAACCAAAGCTTGATTGTTGAACAGTTTTATTCAATTGCATTATGAAACATATGTGTCCTAATAATTGTTTGTCATTAAAGTGGAGCTTAAAGTTAATGGGAGAGCCACCCTGCTCCCCATGGTAACTGTAGCCAAGCTAAAAGCAGCCAACAAACAGGCAGCCTACACAGTCACAGATGTGCTCCCAAGCTAGAAGCTCCACCTGCGTTCATTGCAACCTAAACATTATAAAGTTCCCTAAAGTAACTCACTAAGCCTAACAGGGGATAGGTACTCCTGCCTGAACTGACCACCACAGATGCAACCCAGCCACAAAGTAAAATCAAATGCACCTAGCTCCTAAAGTAACCTGCCTACACCAACCTGACATTTCTCCTCCCTAAGCTGGATGAATGTAAGTTAAATGACTACAAACATAAAAACCACTGGCTTCCAGACACTGTGATTGTCACTTACAGAGATGATATCAACAGATAATGACGGAACAAGAGAAGAGAAAGATTGCAAATGCTTGAAGAAGACAAACGCATATCCGCAGAGCAAGAAGCTGCTGCAATGTCACAACGTCTCCTAGAGGAAAAGGAGGAAACTGAGCGCAAGTTAAAGAGAAAAAGAGAAAGCAGCTGTGATAAAGAGACAACAAGAGGAAAGTGCTGCAAGGAGAAGGTCAGTTGAAGACTTAAGAAGAGAAATTGAAAGATTGGAAAATCTGAAAGGATTCAAAGCAGCACAGGCAAAACTACAGTTTATGAGGAAGACTATGCTTCAGTAAAGCAAGAAAGAGTCACACTAAACCCTGCAAACTTACAGGTAACAGAGTCCAAGAATAATGCTAATCAACCCTCACAAGAAGAGAGTTAAACGTCACTTACGAGAGTACAGGTGAGCTTATAAAGGTTTTGGCAGAACTTATGTCAGCTAATAGACTACCTGTTCCAGAGCCTTCTGCATTTAGTGAGGATCCACTTAAGTTTAAGCATTGGAAAGCATCTTTTCAGACTCTAAAAAGAGAAAGAACATTGAATTGAATTCAAAATCCTGCTCCTCACATAACAAGGTCTTAAATGATCAGGCCCTGTCTATCTTACGACCTTATAGTGCCATGTCACCCTATTAGAGCACTTCGCTCTCACACTGCAGGCTTACTTGTTGGTCCTAGAGTATTTAAAAGTAGAATGGGAGGCAGAGCTTCAGTTTTCAGCCTCTCTTCTGTGGAACCAGCTTCCAGTTTGGATTCGTGAGACAGACACTATCTCTACTTTTAAGATTAGGCTTAAAACTTTCCTTTTTGCTACAGCATATAGTTAGGGCTGGACCAGGTGACCCGAATCCTCCCTTAGTTATGCTGCAATAGACGTAGGCTGCCGGGGGATTCCCATGATGTATTGAGTTTTTCCTTTTCAGTCACCTTTCTCACTCACTATGTGTTAATAGACCTCTCTGCATTGAATCGTACATGTTATTAATCTTGGGTCTCTCTTCCACAGCATGTCTTCTCTCCTGTCTTCCTTCTCTCACCCCAACCGGTCGCAGCATCGACCAGTGTGTTTGCTTTTGGAACTGTGTCTTCATTCCA
>NW_020327377.1:0-10603 GCF_001858045.2 Oreochromis niloticus | reverse complement strand
CACTTTGAAGCATTACATTATAGACCACTTTTCACACATGCATTCACTTTTTGTTTTTGTTATTTTTACACAGTGTTCTGAATTATGAACAATGGTCACAGCCAATCCTGTGTATTATTATACAAACTTTGGTTGGAGATTCAGATAACTATTTAATAAGCTAAATATTTTATATGAGAGTAAGAAAGAAAGTATATCTTTGTGTCCACCTTTCTCTGTAATGCCCTAGCTCCCCCCCCCCCCTAAAGCTTTGCTAGATCCGCCCCTGCACAGTTACCAGCTTCAGCTACACAAAAGGCTTGGTCTTTGTCTCTCAGAACACTCATAACTTCCCTTCAACTCATTCATGTCACCTAAAGTGTAAACCTGTTTCTCATCACCAGTTCAGCTCTGATGATTCAGTAAGGACATCTTCTGATTTCATCTTCATGCTCCAGCAAACATCAGCTGATACTAGAAATTAAAATCAAAGATCTAACACAGCTGATCAAGCTTAAACGTGCTGCTGTTGTTAGCGCGATAAATAAGAGCGAACAGCCGATCATTGATCAGTTCATGATTGACGTTTCAACACGCGAGAATGACAGGGGAGGCTTCGTAACGACAGAATAAATCATAATGTTTTCTCTGAATGTGGGACGATTCCGTTGTACGGCACGGCAACTCTATGACTAACCCTAATGAATAAATAAAGTCCAACGTCAGTAACTTAGTACGCACACAGCTGTATATAAACTCCGTGGCATTACGATTGTAAAAGGTCAACGAAAATAAATTACACCTAAACTCGGTTTATATCTGACCCAATAGAGAGCGACCGGGTGCTGACACGAGTTTCACCCGCCTCAATATAAGCCAAGCCTGGTGCTTTTTCACGAAGGGTTGCTAGCGGCGCGAGCTAACTATGCTAGCGGCGCTAGCTAGCTAGCCGGCTATCAGCAAACATAAGAGAACTGCTGCTAAATAAACTACACCTAAACTCGGTTTATATCTGACCCAAATAGAGAGCGACCGGATGCTGACACGAGTTTCACCCGCCTCAATATAAGCCAAGCCTGGGTGCTTTTTCACGAAGGGTTGCTAGCGGCGCGAGCTAACTATGCTAGCGGCGCTAGCTAGCTAGCCGGCTATCAGCAACACATAAGAGAACTGCTGCTAAATAACTACACCTAAACTCGGTTATATCTGACCCAAATAGAGTGCAGTTCATAACTTCTTACCTGAAATTCAGTTCACCTCACGCTCCTGCCTTCGCTTTCCCTGATCCATGATTGACCACCGCGTTAGCAATCGCCTGCCCGGCCTCATATGTCTCGTTGGTGGCATGTCCTTTCTGTCACACACGGTGGTAGCTGCCCTCTGTTGTAGCTCCACCACCAAACAACTCAGTTATTTTTTCCACATCAGCTGTAACTGCGATTCTATGCGAGCATTTGCGAGAGACCAGGGAGGTGAAACGACAGAGAGAGTCCCTCGCTATCCATTTGCAGCCAAGCGCGGCAGCTAGCTAGGTAGCCAGCTAGGTAGCGGCTAGCTGTCAGGCAGGACCGACGTAGTCAGAGCACTGTCGCTAAATATGGGATGTCTTGATAAAACAAGCAGATATTTGAAGTTTACACACCTACATTCTCGCCTGAAAATATCTTAAAAGCTTATTTTGTGACCTAGAAACACGAATAAAAGACATATAAAACGAAGTGGTGGCCGCCATTGTTCACTCTGTAGAGGCGTGCTATGAATTGTGGGATATTGAGTTTTCCACCAAGCATTACCGTAACTTTTGAATGATTTGCGCAACCTTAAAATTCCAAGGGCTCCTGAAAGCAGCGACGCTGTGCGCACCGTTGAAATTGTCATCATTACGGTAATCCAAATAAGGGTACACAGGCTGTACCACTCCCGGCATACCACTAGAGAGAGCCAAGACACCACAAATGAAGTCTGTTTATTTGGCGCCAAAGATGAATTGGCCTAAATTTGCACTAAAATATTAATATTTAAAAACTATAAAAGTTATAAACACCAAAAGTATAACATAATAGTCCAGCTCCAGCCGCACAAAATGATCTAACATATGTAACCCTAATGTCAAACTGTTTGGCAGAGGAGCGCGGGAAAATTTTCACTAAAATATTAATATTTAAAAAACTATAAATTCATAAACACCAAAAGTCATAGCACACCATTCCAGATCCGGCCGCACAAAATGAGGTAACATATATGAAGCTTGTCTCAAAACTGCGAGGCGAGATTCGCTGCAAAATTTCAGGCGGAAACTGGAGAATATAATAATAACTAGAAAGCGAAATTTCAGAAGAAATTTTATGTGTGCCTATGCGCTAGTAATCAGTGTAGTTTGCCATTCATACGGCTACAGAGAGCAAAACTCAGAAGAGCAGCCATTCTCCACCATGAACTATGGTAAAACAAACACCGCTCACGCTTCACAGATGACAGCTTACAGTTTTGTGTAAAGATGAAGTTACTTCGTACAGTGCCGATTTGCAGACGCTGTGCACACAGGTTCATGAGCAGAAGTCCCATTGTACCACGGCAGACCCGACAATGTTTGCATGAACACGCTTTGAAGCATTACATTATGGACCACTTTTCACACATGCTTTCACTTTTTGTTTTTTGTTATTTTTACACAGTGTTCTGAAATATGAACAATGGTCTACAGCCAATCTTGTGTATTATTATACAAACTTTGGTTGTGAGATTCAGATAACTATTTAATAAAGCTAAATATTTTATATGAGAGTAAGAAAGAAAAGTATATCTTTGTGTCCACCTTTCTCTGTTAATGCCCTAGCTGCCCTAGCTTTGCTAGATCCGCCCCTGCACAGTTACCAGCTGTCAGCTACACAAAAAAAGGAGCTTGGTGTATATTTGTCTGTCAGAAACAGTTCATAACTTCCCTTCAACTCATTCATGTCACCTAAGGGTAAACCTGTTTCTCCATCACCAGTTCAGCTCTGATGATTCAGTAAGGACATCTCCTGATTTCATCTTCATGCTCCAGCAAACATCAGCTGATACTAGAAATTAAAATCAAAAGAATTCTAACAACAGCTGATCAAGCTTAAACGTGCTGCTGTTGTTTAGCGCGATAAACAAACAAGAGAGAAAAGCCGATCATTGATCAGTTTCATGACTGAAGTTTCAACAGGCGAGAGAATGACAGGGGAGGCTGCCATAAAGTTCAACATCGGTAACATCGGTAACTTAGCGTGCACACAGCTGTATACAAACTCCGTAGTGCTAGCTAGCACGCAGTACGAGTTATTGTAAGTGATCGAAAAAGTCAGCACAACGAAAATAAACTACACCTAAACTCGGTTTATATCTGACCCAAATAGAGTGCAGGTCATAACTTCTTACCTGAAATTCAGTTCACCTCACGCTCCTGCCTTCGCTTTCCCTGATCCACGATTGACCTCCGCGTTAGCAAACACCGGTCGATCGGCGGTAGCCTCACCGCCTTTTATGTCTCGTTCGCGGCATGTCCTTTCTGTCACACACCGGTGGATAGCTGCCCTCTGTTGTAGCTCCACCACCAACAACTCAGTTATTTTTTCCACATCGACCAGCATCATCAGCCCATATAAACGAAAAATAAGTCCAGCTAAGACACAGACCCTTGCCGAGCGATCGGGCGATTAAACAAATTTTAGCCACCTCACTATCAGCCAAGCCTGGGTGGTTTTTCACGAAGGGTCGCTAGCCGCGCTAGCTAGCTAAGCTAGCGGCGCTAGCTAGCTAGCCAGCGGCTATCAGCAACACGTAAGAGAACTGTTGCTAAATAAACTACACCTAAACTCGGTTTATATCTGACCCAAATAGAGTGCAGGTCATAACTTCTTACCTGAAATTCAGTTCACCTCACGCTCCTGCCTT
This sequence comes from Oreochromis niloticus, assembly GCF_001858045.2. Lineage (NCBI taxonomy): Eukaryota > Metazoa > Chordata > Actinopteri > Cichliformes > Cichlidae > Oreochromis > Oreochromis niloticus. Next base: position 6,703 of record NW_020327377.1, on the reverse strand, counting down.
CGGTTTCCCTGATCCACGATTGACCTCCGCGTTAGCAAACACCGGTCGATCGGCGGTAGCCTCACCGCCTTGTATGTCTCGTTCGCGGCATGTCCTTTCTGTCACACACCGGTGGATAGCTGCCCTCTGTTGTAGCTCCACCACCAAACAACTCAGTTATTTTTTCCACATCGACCAGCATCATCGGCCCATATAAACGAAAAATAAGTCCAGCTAAGACACAGACCCTTGCCGAGCGATCGGGCGATTAAACAAATTTTAGCCACCTCACTTTCAGCCAAGCCTGGGTGGTTTTTCACGAAGGGCGCTAGCTAGCTAGCTAGCTAGCCGGCTATCAGCAACACTTAAGAGAATTGTCGCTAATATGGGATGTCTTGATAAAACTTTGCTCAGAGCAGATATTTGAAGTTTACACACCTACATTCTCGCCTGAAAATATCTTAAAAGTGTATTTTGTGACCTAGAAACATGAATAAAAGACATATAAACGAAGTGGTGTCCGCCATTGTTTGACTCGGTAGAGGCATGCTATGAATTGTGGGATATGTAGTTTTCACCAAGCATGGCACTCTTTAGGCCGTACTACTCCCGGTATACCACTAGAGAGAGCCAACACACCACAAATGAAGTCTGTTTCTATGGTGCCAAAAGCAGAATCTTTCTCAGGAGCCTAGAAATTGGCCTAAATTTGCACTAAAATCTAAATATTTCAAAAACTATAAAAGTTATAAACACCAAAAGTCACACCATACTAGCCCAGCTCCAGCCGCACAAAATGATGTAACATATGTACCCCTATTGTCAAAGCTGTTTGGCAGAGGAGCGCGGGAAAATTTTCACTAAAATATTAATATTTAAAAAACTATAATAGTCATAAACACCAAAGTCATAGCACACCATTCCAGATCCAGCCGCACAAAATGAGGTAACATATATGAAGCTTTTCTCAAAACTGCGGGGCGTGATACGTGCCGAAATTTAGGCGGAAGATGGAGAATAATAATAATAATAATAATAATAAGAATAATAAATCCGACGAATAGTAATATGTGTGCCTCTTGGCATAGGCACACATAATAATAATAAGAATAATAAATCCGAGGAATAGTAATATGTGTGCCTCTTGGCATAGGCACACATAACTAGAAAAATTTGCATTTCCTGCGAAAATGCTGTGTGGATGCCGGAACGCTTAAGCTGTCTGCTGAAAATGACTGAAAAAGATGAAAAGCTGCAAAAATTGTATGGCAGTAAAGAAACTGAAAAATTATGCTGAAAACTAGTGAAAAAACAGAAACTTTTGCTGAAAAGAGGTGAAAAGGCAAAATTCTGCTTCAAAGGGGTACAGAAGTTCATTTGTACTGAAAAGAGGAGAGGTGAAAAGGTTTCCTCTGAAATGAGCAGAAGATACTGAGATTTGTATTGATAAGAGGTGAAAGGCTGAAATTCTGCTTAAAATAGGTGAATCAGCAGAATTTCTACTGAAAAGAGGTAAAGAAGTAGAACGTTGCACTGAAAACAGGTGAATCAGCAGAATGTCTGCTAAAAAAGAGATTTCTGTTGAAAACACCTGAAAAAGCTGGAATTTGTGCTGAAAAGGGGTGAAAACACTCACAATTCTGCTGAAACGGGGTGAAGAAGAGGTGTTGGGCTGTTGAGAAGAGTTAAATAAGTTGAACTGATATGTTTGGGTACAAATACTATGATTTGACAATAATACTGCGTTTTAGCACAACTCCTGAGATTTGATTGAAATACTATGATTTAGAAGAAATATTATGACTTTGTAGAAATACAATATTTTGGCACAAATACTATGATTTGGCAGAAATACTATTATTTATTGGAAATACTATGATTTACCAGAAGTACAATGTTTCTGCAAAAATAGTATAATTTGAAGACATCACAGATATATGATGATTTTGCAGACATTCTGGTTTTACACAATACTATAATGTGGCAGAAATACTATGATTTGCTATAAATACTATGATTTGGCACATATACTGTATTCAGCAGATATACTATAACAAAATAGAGAGTCTACGACTTAGTAATAATACTATAACATAATAGATATACTATGATTTTGCAGACAGTCTATGTTTTTGCACAACTAGCACAATGTGGCAGAAATACTATGATTTGGCACAAGTACTATGATTTATTAGAAATACTCTTTTGGCACAAATACTATGTTTCAGTACAAATACTATGATTTGGCAATAATACTGCGTTTCAGCACAACTACTGAGATTTGATTGAAATACTATGATTTAGAAGAAATACTATGATTTCGTACAATACTATGTTTTGGTTCGAATACTATGATTTGCAAAAAATAGTATGATTTGCACAAGTACCATGATTTAGTACAAATACTACGAATTGGCAGAAATACTGTGACTTAGTAGTAACACTTTAACATAACAGATATACTGTGATTTTGCAGACATAGTATGTTTTTGCACAAATACTACGACTTTGCTCAAATACTATGAAATTGCAGTATACTATGATTTTGAAGGAATACTATGATGTGGTAGAAATACTATGCCTTAGTAGTAATACTATAACATAACAGGTATACTGATTTTGCAGAAACAGTATGTTTTTGCACAAATACTACGATTTTGCTCAAATACTATGAAACTGCAGTAATACTATCATGTTGAAGGAATACTATGATTTGGTAGAAATACTATGCCTTAGTAGTAATACTATAATAACAGATATACTGTGATTTTGCAGACATAGTATGTTTTTGCACAAATACTACGATTTTGCTCAAATACTATGAAATTGCAGTAATACTATGATTTTGAAGGAATACTATGATGTGGTAGAAATACTATGCCTTAGTAGTAATACTATAACATAAAGATATACTGTGATTTTGCAGACATAGTATGTTTTGGCACAAATACTACGATTTTGCTCAAATACTATGAAACTGCAGTAATACTATCATGTTGAAGGAATACTATGATGTGGTAGAAATACTATGCCTTAGTAGTAATACTATAATATAACAGATATACTGTGATTCTGCAGACATAGTATGTTTTTGCACAAATACTACGACTTTGCTCAAATACTATGAAATTGCAGTAATACTATGATTTTGAAGGAATACTATGATGTGGTAGAAATACTATGCCGTAGTAGTAATACTATAACATAACAGTTATACTGATTTGCAGACACAGTATGTTTTGGCACAAATACTACGATTTTGCTCAAATACTATGAAACTGCAGTAATACTATCATGTTGAAGGAATACTATGATGTGGTAGAAATACTATGCCTTAGTAGTAATACTATAACATAACAGTTATACTGATTTTGCAGACACAGTATGTTTTTGCACAAATACTACGATTTTGCTCAAATACTATGAAACTACAGTAACACTATCATGTTGAAGGAATACTATGATGTGGTAGAAATACTATGCCTTAGTAGTAATACTATAACATAAAAGATATACTGTGATTTTGCAGACATAGTATGTTTTTGCACAAATACTACGACTTTGCTCAAATACTATGAAATTGCAGTAATACTATGAGTTTGAAGGAATACTATGATGTGGTAGAAATACTATGCCTTAGTAGTAATACTATAACATAACAGTTATACTGATTTTGCAGACACAGTATGTTTTTGCACAAATACTACGATTTTGCTCAATACTATGAAACTACAGTAACACTATCATGTTGAAGGAATACTATGATGTGGTAGAAATACTATGCCTTAGTAGTAATACTATAACATAAAAGATATACTGTGATTTTGCAGACATAGTATGTTTTGGCACAAATACTACGATTTTGCTCAAATACTATGAAACTGCAGTAATACTATCATGTTGAAGGAATACTATGATGTGGTAGAAATACTATGCCTTAGTAGTAATACTATAATATAACAGATATACTGTGAGTCTGCAGACATAGTATGTTTTTGCACAAATACTACGACTTGCTCAAATACTATGAAATTGCAGTAATACTATGATTTTGAAGGAATACTATGATGTGGTAGAAATACTATGCCTTAGTAGTATACTATAACATAAAAGATATACTGTGATTTTGCAGACATAGTATGTTTTGGCACAAATACTACGATTTTGCTCAAATACTATGAAACTGCAGTAATACTATCATGTTGAAGGAATACTATGATGTGGTAGAAATACTATGCCTTAGTAGTAATACTATAATATAACAGATATACTGTGATTCTGCAGACATAGTATGTTTTTGCACAAATACTACGACTTTGCTCAAATACTATGAAATTGCAGTAACACTATCATGTTGAAGGAATACTATGATTGGTAGAATACTATGCCTTAGTAGTAATACTATAATATAACAGATATACTGTGATTTTGCAGACATAGTATGTTTTTGCACAAATACTACAATTTTGCTCAAATACTATGAAATTGCAGTAATACTATGATTTTGAAGGAATACTATGATGTGGTAGAAATACTATGCCTTAGTAGTAATACTATAACATAACAGATATACTGTGATTCTGCAGACATAGTATGTTTAGCACAAATACTGCGACTTCTGCCATGGAGTGTTAACAAGAATCTGAGGTCCATATTAGAAAAGCTCAGAAAATCATAAAACTTTGCAGAATTGTAATAAATTAGCAATATAAATTACAGGTCTGTGTATAAATTTGTAGTGAAAAAAAAAAAGTTGAACAAAGTGGGATTTAACCCACGACCTTTGACCTGCAGACCCGCGTCATACCAATTACGCCACCTGGAACGGGGGCTGGCGGCTGGAAAAAAGATTGATGAGCAGTCAGAAATAGATGGCGGTGAGGGGCTTAAATCGCCGTTTTTGTAGTTACAAAACGTCGTGCAACTCAAAAACTAGGTGGGATAGAAGCACAAGTCTTGTACTGGGCAAATCAGCTGACTTGGTGAACTTTGACTGCGATTTTCATTGCTCTTTGTATCTCGTCGTGGAGATATGACGAGAGAAGAAATTTTCATTTTCAGAGTTTGAAAACTGAGAGGAGGACAGATTTCCAACCCTCAAACAGACATAATTTATGGCTCAACAGTAAGATGACAGTAAAAACTGCTCACACCGTGAGTGTCAGCAGTGCCGAGATAAATTGGCAGCATGCAGATGAATCTACAAAGAAGCTCTGAGTGAGATGTTGAGCTTGTATTTCTACCCAAGCTGGTAGGGTGTGCTCTTATTAAAACTTGCTTGTGCCACAATGTGCTTCAAGGGTCAATAAAGCATAACAGAACTCACTTATGGTACTGCATCTTCCTATAAACAATAACTGTCAGTGACTTTGTACCGTAGTATAACACAGCATTCAAGACAACAGTTAAAAGTAACGTAACCATAAACAATGAAACAAGAACATCTAACAGCAGCACATGTCCCAAGGCATGATGGGAGAGAACTAGCTGTTCCACCACACGCCACATTATTTACGAATTATGATTTGGCAGAAACACTGGGATTGGATAAGTAGTATGATTTACATGAAATACTTTGACTTAGCAGAAATTCTATAATCTAGCAAAAACCACTTCAGCATAGCAGAAATTCTATGATTGAGCAGAATTACTAGGATTTAGCACAACACTATGATTTGGCTCAAAACCTTTATTTTGCAGTTATATTGTGATTTGGCAGAAATACTGTGCTTTGGAACAAATACCAAGATTTGGCAGAAATACTATGAGCAGTAATAATATGACATAGCAGAATACTGTTATTTTGTGGAATACTATGCTTTGCACAATACCATGATTTGGCCAAATACTATGATTTAGCAGAAATACTATGATTGAGCAGAAGTACTAAGATGTAGTGAAGTACTTTGATTCAACAGAAATACTATTATGGAGGAGTATACTTTAACATGGGAAATATTGATACAGATACACAACATACACATACACAGAGCCTAAGGGAACAGTGGCTGTTAAGAGTCTGGGCTTGGTATATCTAGGTCAGTTAAATTGGCTGCACCTGCTGTAATCAGCCCTTACACACACAGACACAGAGAGAGGTATAGTTTCTGCAGTGTATTTCTCACATTCAGGATTCCCTCGAACAAATGGCCATAATTTCCTAACCGTAGGGCTAGAACGCTCATTCTGACACCGTTTTGTTCAGAAGGATGGGGAATCTGCAGGTCTTCATAAATCAGAGATAAATATAAATTATTAAAGTATATGACTTGCAATACACTGTAACTGAGCAGAGGCAAAGCAAAACTGCCTTGACTGCCCTCAAACAATGTTTTGTAACTCTAATCTATATGGAGCATCAAAATCATTCTTTCACCGTAAGAGACAGCAGGCTTTGGTGAACAGTCATGGGAATTTCAGGTCTCTGTGGAAATCCATCAAAAAGATATGATGAGAGAAAAAAGTGCCTCATTCCAGAGTTTGAAATCTGAAGAAATCTGAGCGAGGGACAAATTTCCTATCCTCAAACAAGTGTATTCATGGCCAAACGGTATAGGTGAGGAAAAATTATTGAACTGTGAGCATCAGGATGTCTGAAGATATATTGGCACAAGCCTCATGTCTCAACTCTGTTTTGTTAAGGAGATATGACGATTTGAAAATGCCTCTCATTAGAGAATTCCAGCGGTGATTTTGAACAAACTCTCCATTGACTTTGTATGGA
>NW_020327376.1:0-37849 GCF_001858045.2 Oreochromis niloticus | reverse complement strand
ATTTTGCAGACAGTCTATGTTTTTGCACAACTAGCACATGTGGCAGAAATACTATGATTTGGCAAGTACTATGATTTAGTAGAATATCTTTTGGCACAAATACTATGTTTCAGTACAAATACTATGATTTGGCAATAATACTGCGTTTCAGCACAGCTACTGAGATTTGATTGAAATACTATGATTTAGAAGAAATACTATGACTTCGTACAAATACTACTATGTTTTGGTTCGAATACTATGATTTGCAAAGAATACTATGATTTGGCACAAGTACCATGATTTAGTACAAATACTACGAATTGGCAGAAATACTGTGACTTACTAGTAATACTTTAACATAACAGATATACTGTGATTTTGCAGACATAGTATGTTTTTGCACATATACTACGATTTTGCTCAAATACTATGAAATTGCAGTAATACTATGATTTTGAAGGAATACCATGATTAGGTAGAAATACTATGCCTTAGTAGTAATACTATGACATAACAGATATACTGTGATTTAACAGACAATATGTTTTTGCACGAATACTACGATTTCGCTCAAATACTATGAAATTGCAGTAATACTATGATTTTGAAGGAATACCATGATTAGGTAGAAATACTATGCATTAGTACTAATACTATAACATAACAGATATACTGTGATTTTGCAGACATAGTATGTTTTTGCAGAAATACTACAATTTGGCAAGAAATACTATGTTTGGACACAAATACTATGATTTGCTATAAATACTATGATTTGGCACATATACTATAATCAGCAGATATACTATAACATAACAGAAATTCTACGACTTAGTAGTAATATTATAACATAACAGAAATTTTAATTGGGCACAAATAACATGATCTGGCACAAATACCATGATTTGGCAAAAAAATACCATGATTTGGCACAAATACAATGATATGGTAGAAATACTATGATTGGGTACAAATACTATGATTTGGCACAAGTACTATGACTTAGTACAAATACTATGATTTGGCACAAATACTATGATTTAGCAGAAATACTATGTTTTAACATAAATAATATCTTTTGACAGAAATTTCTGCTAAAAGGTACTATTTCTGCTTTTTAGCAGAAATACTGCAATTTTGCATAAATACTATGATTTGGGATAAATACTATGATTTGGCAGATATACTATATTCAGCACATATACTATAACATAACAGAAATACCTCCACCTACTAGTAATACTATAACATATCAGAAATGTCATGATTTGACACAAAAACCATGATTTGGCACAAATACCATGATTTGGCAAAAATACTATGATTACCCAGAATTAGTATGATTGAGCAGAAGTACTAAGATGTAGTAGAAGTACTTTGATTTAGCAGAAATACTATTATGGAGGAGTAATACTTTAACATGGGAGAAATATTGATACACACACACATACACAGAGCCTAAAGGGAACAGTGGCTGTTAAGAGTCTGGGCTTGGTATATCTAGGTCAGTTAAATTGGCTGCACCTGCTGTAATCAGCCCTTACACACACAGACACAGAGAGAAGTATGAGTCTTCTTCAGTGTATTTCTCACATTAAGGACTCCCCTTGAACAAATGGCCATAATTTCCTAACCGTAGGGGCTAGAACGCTCATTCTGACACCGTTTTGTTCAGAAGAGATGGGGGAATCTACAGGTCTTCATAATTCAGAGATAAAATATAAATTATTGAAGATATATGACTTGTAATACACTGTAACTGAGTAGAGGCAAAGCAAAACTGCCTTGACTTGCCCTCAAACAACGTTTTGTAACTCTAAATCTATATGGAGCATCAAAATCATTCTTTCACCGTAAGAAACAGCAGGCTTTGGTGAACAGTCATGGAAATTTTCAGGTCTCTGTGGAAATCCATCAAAAAGATATGACAAGAGAAAAAAGTGCCGCTTTTCCAGAGTTTGAAATCTGAACAGATCTGAGCGAATGATGAATTTCCTACCCTCAAACAAGTGTAACTCATTCCAGAACGGTAATAGGTGAGAAAAAACTTCTTGAATTGTGAGCATCAGGAGTGTCTGAAGATATATTTGCACAAGCCTCATGTCTCAACTTTGTTTCGTTAAGGAGATATGACGATTTGAAAATGCCTCTCATTAGAGAATTCCAGCGCTGATTTTGAAGAAACTCTCCATTGAGTTTCTATGGAGAGTTTTCAGACTTTATGTTACTCTAAGGAGATTTGCAAAACATCTATAAGTCCCACAAGAATGATAGTGACATTTTCTGAAAGCCAGCAAAAATACCTACGTTTTGATGTATAATTTGTGGGGGTTGAGTGCAAATTGAGCCAGTAGCAAGAAGTTGTTTAGACATGAAGAGAAAATTCAGAAAGGACCAGCCCTCACTCTGACTTAATTGCATAGCAACCATAGCAACGCATGTATTTTGTGAAAAATCACAATGTTGCAACTGAAAACTTAAAGAGGTATAAAATTAAAACGGTAGAAGATCTGAAAAAGCTGAATCAGACAGGAATAGCCCAATAATCTGACAACATTTTAAAGTTTGAATGGAGTTTCTAGGTGAAAGTATGACAAAGTAGTTAAGTTTAAAAAACAAGCAAGTTTTAGCAGAATTTCTGAAGATTTCCATTCATTTCAATGGGACAAATTAAAGGAAAAAAGTGTAATATTTTAAAAAGTATAACAGTAATAAACACCAAAAGTCATAGCCTACGTCAGCAGAAAGAGCAGAACAGTATAGAGTTTGAACGGTGAAAATCGGCTGAAAACTGAAGCAGTAGTTAAGCGGCAAAAAACGTACGGAAGCAACCAGAATAAAGTATAATAAAGAATAAAGAGAAACAGGAACTCAATAGTGTGGAAGCCCTTTTAGGGCATCCACACAATAAAGAGAAACAGGAACTCAATAGTGTGGAAGCCCTTTTAGGGCATCCACACAACTAGAAAAATTTGCATTTCCTGCGAAAATGCTGTGTGGATGCCATAACGCTGAAGCTGTCTGCTGAAAATGACTGAAAAAGATGAAAAGCTGCAAAAAATTGTATGGCAGTAAAGAAACTGAAAAATTCTGCTGAAAACAGGTGAAGAAGCAGAATCTTTTGCTGAAAAGAGTTGAAAAGGCAAAGATTCTGCTTAAAAGGGGTAAGAAGGTTCAAATTTGTACTGAAGAGGTGAAAAAGTTTCTTCTGAAATGAGCAGAAGATACTGAGATTTGTACTGATAACAGATGAAAGGCTGAAAATTGTGCTTAAAATAGGTGAATCAGCAGAATTTCTACTGAAAAGAGGGAAAGTTGTAGAACGTTGCACTGAAAACAGGTGAATCAGTAGAATTTCCGCTAAAAAAGAGATTTCTCCTAAAAACAACCGAAAAAGCTGGTATTTGTGCTGAAAAGTGATGAAAAAACTCACAATTCTGCTGAAACGGGATGAAGAAGAGGTGTTGGGGTCTTGAGAAGAGTTAAATAAGTTGAACTGATATGGTTGGGTACAAATACTATGATTTGGCAATAATACTGCGTTTTAGCACAACTACTGAGATTTGATTGAAATACTATGATTTAGAAGAAATATTATGACTTTGTGCAAATACAATGTTTTGGCACAAATACTATGATTTGGTTGGAATGCTATGATTTGAAACAAATACTATGATTTGGCAGAAATACTATTATTTGGTAGAAATGCTATGATTTACCAGAAATACTATGTTTCTCCAAAAATACTATGATTTTGCAGAAATACTATGCCTTAGTAGTAATACTTTAACATAACAGATATATGATGATTTTGCAGACATTCTGGTTTTACACAAATACTATAATGTGGCAGAAATACTATCTTTTAGCACAAATACTATAATTTGGCACAAGTACTATGATTTAGTACAAATACTCTTATTGGCACAAATACTATGTTTCAGTACAAATACTACGATTTGGCAATAATACTGGGTTTTAGCACAACTACTGAGATTTGGGTGAAATACTATGATTTAGAAGAAATACTATGACTTCGTACAAATACAATGTTTTGGTTCAAATAATATGATTTGCAAAAAATACTATGATTTGGCACAAGTACCATGATTTAGTACAAATACTACAATTTCGCTGAAATACTATGAAATTGCAGTGATACTATGATTTTGAAGGAATACTATGATTTGGTAGAAATACTATGCCTTAGTAGTAATACTATAACATAGCAGATATAATGTGATTTTGCAGACATAGTATGTTTTTGCACAAATACTACGATTTCGCTCAAATACTATGGAATTGCAGTAATACTATGATTTGGAATACTATGATTTGGTAGGAATACTATGCCTTAGTAGTAATACTATAACATAACAGATATACTATGATTTTGCCGAAATTCTATGTTTTTGCACAAATAGTATTTCTGCCAAATTGTAGTATGTTTGGGCAGTAATACTATGATTTGCTATAAATACTATTATTTGGCACATATACTATAATCAGCAGATATACTATAACATAACAGAAATTCTACGACTTAGTAGTAACACTATAATATAACAGAAATTTTAACTGGGCACAAATAACATGATTTGGCACAAATACCATGATTTGGCAAAAAGATACCATGATTTGGCACAAATACGATCATATTGCAGAAATACTATGATTGGGTACAAATACTATGATTTGGCACAAGTACTATGAATAAGTACAAATACTATGATTTGGCAGAAATACTATGATTTAGCAGAAATACTATGTTTTAACATAAATAATATCTTTTGACAGAAATTTCTGCTAAAAGGTACTATTTCTGCTTTTTAGCAGAAATACTGTAATTTTGCACAAATACTATGATTTGGGATAAATACTATGATTTGGCAGATATACTATATTCAGCAAATATACTATAACATAACACACATTCCTCCACTTAGTAGTAATACTATAACATAAAATAAATATTATGGTTTTGCCCCAAAACCATGATTTGGCACAAACACCATGATTTTTCAAAAATACTATGATTTAGCAGAAATACTATGATTGAGCAGAAGTACTAAGATGTAGTAGAAGTACTTTGATTTAGCACAAATACTATTATGGAGGAGTAATACTTTAACATGGGAGAAATATTGATACTCACACACGCATACACAGAGAGCAAAGTGTACAGGGGCTGTTGAGAGTCTGGGCTTGGTATATCTAGGTCAGCTAAATTGGCTGCACCTGCTGTAATCAGCACTTACACACACAGACACAGAGAGAGCTATGGGTTTTCTTCAGTGTATTTCTCACATTAAGGTTTCCCCTCGAACAAATGGCCATAATTTCCTAACCGTAGGAGCTAGAACGGTCATTCTGACACCGTTTTGTTCAGAAGAGATGGGGGAATCTGCAGGTCTTCATAATTCAGAGATAAAATATAAATTATTGAAGATATATGACTTGTAACACACTGTAACTGAGTAGAGGCAAAGCAAAACTGCCTTGACTTGCCCTCAAACAACGTTTTGTAACTCTAAATCTATATGGAGCATCAAAATCATTCTTTCACCGTAAGAAACAGCAGGCTTTGGTGAACAGTCATGGAAATTTTCAGGTCTCTGTTGAAATCCATCAAAAAGATATGACGAGAGAAAAAAGTGCCTCATTTCCAGAGTTTGAAATCTGAAGAGATCTGAGCAAGGCACGAATTTCCTACCCTCAAACAAGTGTAACTCATCTCAAAACGGTAATAGGTGGGAAAAAAATTCTTGAATTGTGAGCATCAGGGATGTCTGAAGATATATGGCACAAGCCTCATGTCTCAACTTTGTTTCGTTAAGGAGATATGACGATTTGAAAATGCCTCTCATTAGAGAATTCCAGCGCTGATTTTGAAGAAACTCTCCATTGAGTTTCTATGGAGAGTTTGAGACTTTATGTTACTCTGAGGAGATTTGCAAAAAATCTATAAGTCCCACAACAATGATGGTGACATTTTCTGAAAGCCAGCAAAAATACCTACGTTTTGATGTATAATTTGTGGGGGTCGAGTGGAAATTGAGCGAGTAGCAAGAAGTCGTTCAGACATGAAGAGAAAATTCAGAAAGGACGAGTGCACACTCTGAGTTAATTGCATAGCAACCATAACAACGCATGTATTTTCTGAAAAATCCCAATTTTGCAACTGAAAACTTAAAGAGGTATAAAATTAAAACGGTAGAAGATCTGAAAAAGCTGAATCACACAGCAATAGCCCAATAGTCTGAGAACATTTTAAAGTTTGAATGGAGTTTCTAGGTGAAAGTATGACAAAGTAGTTAAGTTTCAAAAACAAGCAAGTTTTAGCAGAATTTCTGAAGATTTCCATTCATTTCAATGGGACAAATTAAAGGAAAAAAGTGTAATATTTTAAAAAGTATAACAGTAATAAACACCAAAAGTCATAGCAAACATTAGCAGAAAGAGCAGAACAGTATAGAGTTTGAACGGAGAAAATCGGCTGAAAACTGAGGCAGTAGTTAAACGGCAAAAAACGTACGGAAGCAACTTGAAGAATAATAATAAAGAAGAAAGAGAAACAGGATCTCAATAGTGTGGAAGCCCTTTTAGGGCATCCACACAACTAGAAAAATTTGCATTTCCTGCGAAAATGCTGTGTGGATGCCTTAACGCTGAAGCTGTCTGCTGAAAAGCTGAAAAAGATGAAAAGTTGCAAAAAGTTGTATGGTGGTGAAGAAACTGAAAATTCCGCTGAAAACAAGTGAAGAAGGAGAGATTTTTGCTTAAAAGTGGTGAAAAGCAAAAAATTCTACTGCAAAGGGGTAAAGACGGCGAAATTTTGCTAAAAAAGTGGTGAAAGAAACCCCCCTATGTTGCCATGAGCAGGATTCGAACCCGGCCCTCCTGGTCTCAAGGCAGCTACTCATCTCACTGAGCCAAACTCATTCTCCCAATGAAGAGGTGGGGAGACTGACACTTTTGCTGAAATGAGCAGAAGCTGCTGAGAATTGTGCTGATAAGAGGAGAAAAGGCTGAAAATTTTGCAGAAAAGAGGTGAATCAGCAGAATTTCTGCAGAAAAGAGGTAAAGAAGCAGAAAGTTGCACTGAAAAGAGATGAATCAGCAGAATTTCTGCTCAAAAGTGTTTTTTCTGAAAACAGCTGAGATTTGTGCTAATAAGAGGTGAAAAGGCTGAAAATCTTGCAGAAGAGGTGAATAAGCAGAATTTTCAGCAGAATTCTGCCGAAAAGATGTTTTTGCTGAAAATACCTGAAAAAGCAGGGACTTGTGCTGAAAAGTGGTGAAAAAAAATATTGCCGTGAGCAGGATTTGAACCTGGCCCTCCTGGTCTCAAGGTAGCCACTCATCTCACTGAGCCAAACTCACTCTTGCAAAGAATAGGTGGAGAGACTCATAATTCTGCTGAAATGAGCAGAAGCTGCTCAAACTTCTGCAGAAAAGAGATGAATCAGCAGAATTTCTGCTGAAAAGAGGTAAAACAACCTGTTTCTGCTCAAATTCACCAATCAGAGGTACTGCCTCTGTCTGCTTCATCAGGTGGGTACTTGTATGTATTTCTGCCATGGAGCATTAACAAGAATCTGAGGTCCATATTAGAAAAGCTGCTAAAATCATAAAACGTGCGCTGAAAAGAGATGAATCAGCAGAGTTTCTGCTGAAAAGAGTTGTTTTTTTTTTCTGAATACAGCCAAAAAGGCTGGAATTTGTGCTGAAAAGGGGTGAAAAAATGAAAATTTGCTGAAAAGGGGTGAAGAAGCTAAAGTATACCAAATCAAAGTATTTGTGCCAAAACATAGTGTTTCTGCCATATTTGTGGTATTTGTTCCACAAAAGTTACTACATTACAACATGAATACGGATTAAAGATGAAAGAAACTGGCAACAAATTCCTCCACTACAAACCAGTCTGATACCACTTCTTTGCAGTGTTCACATTTACTAAGGCACTATCCAAAAGGCGCCACAAGAGGGCACTCCAACACAACAGATGACCTATGTACACTGATGCACTTAGTAACAGTCAGCCTCCTTGAATTGGCAGAAGTACTGTGATTTAGTAGTAATACTATAACATAACAGATATACTGTGATGTTACAGACAGACATAGTATGTTTTTGCACTACTCATTTGTAGTGAAAGAAATTAGCAATATAAATTAGAGGTCTGTGATAGTGTATAAATTTGTAGGGAAAAAAAATGTTGACCAAGGTGGGATTGAACGCACGACCTTTGAACTGCAGAGACGTGTCATTACTTACTCTGCTGAAATTAGCAGAAGCTGCTGAGAATTGTGCTGATAAGAGGTGAAAAGGCTGAAAATTTTGCAGAAAAGAGGTGAATCAGCAGAATTTCTGCAGAAAAGAGGCAAAGGAGCAGAAACTTGCGCTGAAAAGAGATGAATCAGCAGAGTTTCTGCTTAAAAGAGTTTTTTTTTTCTGAAAACAGCCCCAAAAAATGGAATTTGTGCTGAAAAGGGGTGAAAAAAGTGAAAATTTTGCTGAAAAGGGGTGAAGAAGCTAAAGTATACCAAATCAAAGTATTTGTGCCAAAACATAGTGTTTCTGCCATATTGTGGTACTACTACATTACAACATGAATACGGATTAAAGATGAAAGAAACTGGCAACAAATTCCTCCACTACAAACCAGTCTGATACCACTTCTTTGCAGTGTTCACGTTTACTAAGGCACTACCCAAAAGGCGCCACAAGAGGGCACTCCAACACAAGAGATGACCTATGTACACTGATGCACTTAGTAACAGTCAGCCTCCTACTTAGCCATTACGTAATACAGCGATATTACAGTGTACAAATTCACATAAATTTGCAGGGGGGAAAAAACAAAGCAGGAACAAGCCCAAAACAATAAAATAACTGGGCTGCCATAGCTATTGCTAACTAGCACATACGCTAAAGGTAACTAAAACCAATACCAACCAATGTTTTTGCAGAAACACTGTAATTTCACTCAAATACTATGAAATAGCAGTAATACTATGATTTGGCAGAAATACTATGTCTTTGCAGAAACACTGTAATTTCACTCAAATAATATGAAATAGCAGTAATACTATGATTTGGCAGAAATACTATGTTTCAGTACAAATACTATGACAAAGCAGAAATACTATGACTTAGAAGTAATACTATAACAAAAGGGATTCCTCAAAATACTATGAAATTGCAGTAATTCTATGATTTGGCAGAAATACTGTACTTCGTACAAATACAATGCTTTGGTATAAATACTATATTTTGATTTCAATACTATGATTTGGCACGAGTAGTATGATTTAGTACAAATACTACGAATTGGCAGAAATACTGTGACTTAGTAGTAATACTATAACATAACAGATATACTATGATTTTGCAGACAGTCTATGTTTTTGCACAACTAGCACAATATGGCAGAAATACTATGATTTGGCACAAGTACTATGATTTAGTACAAATACTCTTATTGGCACAAATACTATGTTTCAGTACAAATACTACGATTTGGCAATAATACTGGGTTTTAGCACAACTACTGAGATTTGGGTGAAATACCATGATTTAGAAGAAATACTATGACTTCGTACAAATACAATGTTTTGGTTCAAATAATATGATTTGCAAAAAATACTATGATTTGGCACAAGTACCATGATTTAGTACAAATACAACAATTTCGCTCAAATACTATGAAATTGCAGTGATACTATGATTTTGAAGGAATACTATGATTTGGTAGAAATACTATGCCTTAGTAGTAATACTATAACATAGCAGATATAATGTGATTTTGCAGACATAGTATGTTTTTGCACAAATACTACGATTTCGCTCAAATACTATGGAATTGCAGTAATACTATGATTTGGAATACTATGATTTGATAGGAATACTATGCCTTAGTAGTAATACTATAACATAACAGATATACTATGATTTTGCAGAAATTCTATGGTTTTGCACAAATACTACAATTTGGCAGAAATACTATGTTTGGGCAGTAATACTATGATTTGCTATAAATACTATGATTTGGCACATATACTATAATCAGCAGATATACTATAACATAACAGAAATTCTACGACTTAGTAGTAACACTATAATATAACAGAAATTTTAACTGGACACAAATACCATGATTTGGCAAAAAAATACCATGATTTGGCACAAATACGATGATATTGCAGAAATACTATGATTGGGTACAAATACTATGATTTGGCACAAGTACTATGAATAAGTACAAATACTATGATTTGGCAGAAATACTATGACTTAGCAGAAATACTATGTTTTAACATAAATAATATCTTTTGACAGAAATTTCTGCTAAAAGGTACTATTTCTGCTTTTTAGCAGAAATACTGTAATTTTGCATAAACACTATGATTTGGGATAAATACTATGATTTGGCAGATATACTATATTCAGCAAATATACTATAACATAACAGACATTCCTCCACTTAGTAGTAATCTCATAACATAAAATAAATATTATGGTTCTGCCCCAGAACCATGATTTGGCACAAATACCATGATTTGTCAAAAATACTATGATTTAGCAGAAATACTATGATTGAGCAGAAGTACTAAGATGTAGTAGAAGTACTTTGATTTAGCACAAATACTATTATGGAGGAGTAATACTTTAACATGGGAGAGATATTGATACACACACACATACACAGAGAGCAAAGTGTACAGGGGCTGTTAAGAGTCTGTGCTTGGTATATCTAGGTCAGCTAAATTGGCTGCACCTGCTGTAATCAGCACTTACACACACAGACACAGAGAGAGGTATAAGTTTTCTGCAGTGTATTTCTCACATTCAGGATTCCCTTCGAACAAATGGCCATAATTTCCTAACCGTAGGAGATAGAACGGTCATTCTGACACCGTTTTGTTCAGAAGAGATGGGGGAATCTGGAGGTCTTCATAATTCAGAGATAAAATATAAATTATTAAAGATATATGACTTGTAATACACTGTAACTGAGTAGAGGCAAAGCAAAACTGCCTTGACCTGCCCTCAAACAACGTTTTGTAACTCTAAATCTATATGGAGCATCAAAATCATTCTTTCACCGTAAGAAACAGCAGGCTTTGGTGAACAGTCATGGAAATTTTCAGGTCTCTGTTTAAATCCATCAAAAAGATATGACGAGAGAAAAAAGTGCCTCATTTCCAGAGTTTGAAATCTGAAGAAATCTGAGCGAGGGACAAATTTCCTATCCTCAAACAAGTGTAATTCATGGCCAAACGGTAATAGGTGAGGAAAAAATTCTTGAATTGTGAGCATCAGGGATGCCTGAAGACATATTGGCACAAGCGTCATGTCTCAACTTTGTTTCGTTAAGGAGATATGACGATTTGAAAATGCCTCTCATTAGAGAATTCCAGCGCTGATTTTGAAGAAACTCTCCATTGAGTTTCTATGGAGAGTTTTGAGACTTTATGTTACTCTGAGGAGATTTGCAAAAAGTCTATAAGTCCCACAACAATGATAGTGACATTTTCTGAAAGCCAGCAAAAATACCTACGTTTTGATGTATAATTTGTGGGGGTTGAGTGGAAATTGAGCGAGTAGCAAGAAGTTGTTCAGACATGAAGAGAAAATTCAGAAAGGACGAGTGCACACTCTGAGTTAATTGCATAGCAACCATAACAACGCATGTATTTTCTGAAAAATCACAATTTTGCAACTGAAAACTTAAAGAGGTATAAAATTAAAACGGTAGAAGATCTGAAAAAGCTGAATCATTCAGGAATAGCCCAATAGTCTGAGAACATTTTACAGTTTGAATGGAGTTTCTAGGTGAAAGTATGACAAAGTAGTTAAGTTTCAAAAACAAGCAAGTTTTAGCAGAATTGTGGAAGTTTTCCATTCATTTCAATGGGACAAATTAAAGGAAAAAAGTGTAATATTTTAAAAAGTATAACAGTAATAAACACCAAAAGTCATAGCAGTCGTTAGCAGAAAGAGCAGAACAGTTTAGAGTTTGAACGGAGAAAATCGGCTTAAAACTGAGGCAGTAGTTAATCGGCGAAATACGGAGCAACTAGAAGAATAAAGTAGAAAGATAAAGAATAAAGAGAAACAGGAAAACAATAGTGTGGAAGCCCTTTTAGGGCATCCACACAATAAAGAGAAACAGGAACTCAATAGTGTGGAAGCCCTTTAAGGGCATCCACACAATTAGAAGAACAATACTGTGAATGCTTTTACAAGCATTCACACTAACTAGAAAATGCATTTTCTGAAGAAACTGCAGTGTGAATGCTTGAATCTGAATGTATGCACTGAAATGAATTAATTGCTGAATATTAAGCCAAAAATGTTGAATGAGGTGGAGAATACAGAGTTTTTAACCTGAAAACAAAAGTGCAGAACTTTTGAAAGCTTATGTTCACACAGAAGAAGCAGGAAAATAGCTGAAAATGTTTTAAATGTAAATTAGAAAAAAATAAGTAATGAGAAAAGAAAATTTAGAGTCAGAAAACATCTGAATGAATATTAAAAGTTCATATTCTTTGAATGACTGAATGACTAAAATGTGATCCCTCCACTTGGATCCACACAGTGTAAAAACTTTACATCTCTGAGCTTTGAAAGACACAGTGTTGGAAAGAGAACAACGATGGCGACATTTTGAGGGTAAAATGATGGCTGTAGACCAAACACTGTGGACACAGCAGCAGTTGAAAGAGAAGTGTTTAAGATGAATCTTGGCACAGTGAGAGACAGAGCTCGTTAGGCAGGCAGGTGTGAGCCTGGTTGCTATAGTGACTGCACCCACTGGCTCCATACACACGCGCACAGACATGCACCTCACTTTTGCTGCTTAAAATGAACAGAAAAGTCAGGTCGAAACAAATCGCTCCCAAATGAAAAGTACAGGTCCTATTGACGAAATTCTTTCACCGTGAGCGACAGCAATGTCCAGTCTACCTAATTCTCAGTTTTCATGCTTGTGGAGTTTATTATATGGACGTGGTGACAGTGTAAAGACAGCCTGCTCTTCTGATTTTCAAAGGAACTTTCAGAGCCATTTTAACATTGGAGTCTATGGAGGAGTTGGAGGGAGGAGGCTGTGCTTTGGTGACATTTATGAAAGAACCATAACACCTAGCACAATAGTAAACACATTGGATGAAAGAGGACAGCGATGGCTACGTTTTGAGGGTAAAATCATACCTGTAGAGCAAACGCTGCGGACACAGCAGCAGTTTTAAAAAATATTTTAAGATTAATTTTGTCGCTCCTCTCACTCTAGCAGTTCAGCTGTCTCACTCTAGCCCCAACATTCCGTCCCATACACACCCATTATAAACGCTGAAATGGCTGAAAAAACATCATGAAACTTAAACTGGAACTGAAGAAAAAGTATAACAGATATTGAAAAGATAAATACAAGTTGAATAGTTGAATGTCTTGTCTTCGTTTTAAAGTTTGAATGGTGGCTCTATGTCAACGTATGTTGAAGTAGATACAGTTTAAAAATGAGTAAGTTGAAGGAGAATTTGAAGGGTCTCCCCATTGAAATACATGGGAAATTTTTGTTGAAAAAAGTTGAATAAAATTAAAAATATAAATGTTAAAAATGAGAAAAATAGAAGCACACCATTCCAAAAGAAGAGGAATCTAACGGTGTTTGAATGGTTTTTCTAAGTTGAACGGTTTTGAAGGAGATAGTCGGCGAAAAACGTACGGAATAGGAAATAATAATAACTAGAAAAATTTGCATTTCCTGCGAAAATGCTGTGTGGATGCCTTAATGCTGAAGCTGTCTGCTGAAAAGCTGAAAAAGATGAAAAGTTGCAAAAAGTTGTATGGTGGTGAAAAAAAAATGTTGCCTTGAGCAGGATTTGAACCTGGCCCTCTTAGTCTCAAGGCGGCTACTCATCTCACTAAGCCAAAGTCACTCTCAATTACGCAAACTCATTCTCACAAAGAAGAGATGGAGAGACTGACAATTTTGCTGAAATGAGCAGAAGCTGCTGAGAATTGTGCTGGTAAGAGGAGAAAAGGCTGAAAATTTTGCTGAAAAGAGATGAATCAGCAGAATTTCTGCTGAAAAGAGTTTAAGAAGCAGAAAGTTGCGCTGAAAAGAGATGAATCAGCAGAATTTCTGCTTAAAAGAGTTTTTCCTGAAAACAGCTGAGATTTGTGCTAATAAGAGGTGAAAAGGCTGAAAATTTTGCAGAAGAGGTGAACAAGCAGAATTTGGGCTGAAAAGAGGTGAAAATTCTGCTGAAAACAGTTCAATCAGCAGAATTTCTGCTGAAAAGTGTTCTGCAGAACTCTTTTCAGAATTCTGCTGAAAAGATGTTTTTGCTGAAAATAGCTGAAAAAGCTGGGAAACTGAAAATTTTGCTGAAAAGGGGTGAAAAAGCTGAAATTGAGTTAAAAATGTTTCTCTGCGTAAAACAGGTTTCTGCTTAAAACAGCTAAAAAGTTGAGATTTGTGCTGAAAACAGGTGTTCAAATCCCATGACCAGGATTTGAACCTGGCCCTTCTGGTCTCAAGGAAGCTACTCATCTCATTGAACTAAACTTGTTCCGACAAACACAAGGGATGGAGAAACTGACAATTTTGGTAAATGAGCAGAAGCTGCTGAGTTTTGTGCTGAGAAGATGTGAAAAGCTGAAAAATTTGCAGAAAAGAGGTGAATCAGCAGAATTTCTGCTGAAAAGACGGAAAGAAGCAATCACAGTAGCTGCTCATCTCACTGAGCCAAAGCAGTTCTTGTCCCACCAAGAGATATGATGAGAAAAAATGTGCAGGGGGGGCCGAAGAAGCTGAATTGTTGTGAAAAGAGGTGAAAAAGCTGAAATTCTTCTGAAAGAGCAGAACAGGCTGAAAATTTTCAGCTACTCATTGAGCCAAACTGGTTCTCACATAACTGAAAAAAGGTGAAAAAGCTGAAAATTCTGATAAAAACATCAGAAGTGGCTGACATTTGTGCTGATAAGAGGTGAAAACGCAAACTTTCTGCTGAAAAGAGGCAGAACAACCTGGTTCTGCTCAATTTCACCAATCAGAGGTACTGATTGGTCTGCTTCATCAGGCTGTGTACTTGTATGTATTTCTGCCATGCAGCGTTAACAAGAATCTGAGGTCCATATTAGAAAAGCTGCTAAAATCATAAAACTTTGCAGAATTGTAATAAATTAGCAATATAAATTACAGGTCCGTGATAGTGTATAAATTTGAAGTGAAAAAAAAATTATTGACCAAGGTGGATTTGAACCCACGACCTTTGAGCTGCAGACCCGTGTCATTACCAATTGCGCCACCTGGAAGGGGGGCGGATACCCGAAAACCAGATTGATAACGAGTCAGAAATAGATCGCGGTGAGAGGTGAAAAACGCCGTTTTTTGGAGTTACAAAACGTCGTGTAACTCAAAAACTAGGAGGGCTAGCAGCATAATTCTTGTACTGGGTGAATCAGCGGACATTGGTGTACTTTGACTGCGATTTTCATTGCTCTTTCTACCTCCATCGCGGAGATATGACGAGAGAAGAAATGGCTTCATTTTCGGAGTTTGAAAACTGAGAGGAGGACAAATTTCCACCCCTCAAACAAACGTAATTTATGGCTCAACAGTAAGATGACAGTAAAAACTGCTCACACCATGACTGTCAGCAGTGTCTGAAGATAAATTGGCAGCATGCAGATGAATCTTCCAAAGAAGCTCAGAGAGAGAGACTGAGCTTGTATTTCCACCCCAAGCTGGTAGGGGATGCTCTTTATTAAACACTTGCTTGTGCTACAATGTGCTTCAAGGGTCATTAACAGCATAACAGAACTCACTTATGGTACTGCATTCTTCCTATAAAACAATAACTGTCAGTGACTTTGTACCGTAGTATAAACACAACATTCAAGACAACAGTTAAAAGTAACGTAACCATAAACAATGAAACAAGAACATCTAAACAGCAGCACATGTCCCAAGGCATGATGGGAGAGAACTAGCTGTTCCCCCAACACGCCACATTATTTATGATTTATGATTTGGCAGAAACACTGGGAATTGGTATAAATAGTATGATTTACATGAAATACTTTGACTTAGCAGAAATTCTATAATCTAGCAAAAAGCACTTCAGCATAGCAGAAATTCTATGATTGAGCAGAATTACTAGGATTTAGCACAAACACTATGATTTGGCTCAAAAACCTTTATTTTGCAGTTATATTGTGATTTGGCAGAAATGCTGTGCTTTGGAACAAATACCAAGATTTGGCAGAAATACTATGAGCAGTAATAATATAACATAGCAGAAATACTGTTATTTTGTGGAAATAGTATGCTTTGGCACAAATACCATGATTTGGCAAAAACACTGATTTAACAGAAATACTATGATTGAGCAGAAGTACTAAGATGTAGTAGAAGTACTTTGATTTAGCAGAAATACTATTATGGAGTAGTAATGGTTTAACATGGGAGAAATATTGATACAGACACACAAACATACACATACACAGAGCCTAAAAGGAACAGAGGCTGTGAAGAGTCTGGACTTGGTATATCTAGGTCAGTTAAATTGGCTGCACCTGCTGTAATCAGCACTTACACACACAGACACAGAGAGAGGTATAAGTTTTCTGCAGTGTATTTCTCACATTCAGGATTCCCCTCAAACAAATGGCCATAATTTCCTAACCGTAGGGGCTAGAAAGCTCATTCTGACATCGTTTTGTTCAGAAGAGATGGAGGAATCTGCAGGTCTTCATAATTCAGAGATAAAATATAGATTATTGAAGATATATGACTTGTAACACACTGTAACTGAGTAGAGGCGAAGCAAAACTGCCTTGACTTGGCCTCAAACAACGTTTTGTAACTCTAAATCTATATGGAGCATCAAAATCATTCTTTCACTGTAAGAAACAGCAGGCTTTGGTGAACAGTCATGGGAATTTTCAGGACTCTGTTGCAATCCATCAAAAAGATATGACGAGAGAAAAAAGTGTCTCATTTGCAGAGTTTGAAATCTGAAGAGATCTGAGCGAGGGACAAATTTCCTACTCTCAAACATATGCAATTCATGGCCAAACGGTAATAGGTGAGAAAAAAATTCTTGAATTGTGAGCATCAGGGATGTCTGAAGATATATTGGCACAAGCCTCATGTCTCAACTCTGTTTTGTTAAGGAGATATGACGATTTGAAAATGCCTCTCATTAGAGAAATCCAGCGCTGATTTTGAACAAACTCTCCATTGAGTTTCTATGGAGAGTTTTCAGACTTTGTGTTGCTCTGAGGAGATTTGCAAAAAATGTGTAAATCCCACAAGAATGATAGTGACATTTTGTGAAAGCCAGCAAAAATACCTACGTTTTGATGTATAATTTGTGGGAGTTGAGTGGAAATTGAGCGAGTAGCAAGAAGTTGTTCAGACATGAAGAGAAAATTCAGAACGGACCAGCACTCACTCTGACTTAATTGCATAGCAACCATAGCAACGCATGTATTTTCTGAAAAATCACATTTTTGCAACTGAAAACTTAAAGAGGTATAAAATTAAAATGGTAGAAGATCTGAAAAAGCTGAATCATTCAGGAATAGCCCAATAGTCTGAGAACATTTTAAAGTTTGAATGGAGTTTCTAGGTGAAAGTAGGAAAAAGTAGTTAAGTTTCAAAAACAAGCAAGTTTTAGCAGAATTGTGGAAGTTTTCCATTCATTTCAATGGGACAAATTAAAGGAAAAAAGTGTAATATTTTAAAAAGTATAAGAGTAATAAACACCAAAAGTCATAGCACACATTAGCAGAAAGAGCAGAACAGTATAGAGTTTGAACGGAGAAAATCGGCTGAAAACTGAGGCAGTAGATAGACGGCAAAAAACGTACGGAAGTCCTAAGAATAATAAAGAACTAGAAAAAGTTTGCATTTCCTGCGAAAATGCTGTGTGGATGCCTTAACGCTGAAGCTGTCTGCTGAAAAGCTGAAAAAGCTGAAAAGTTGCAAAAAGTTGTATGGTGGTGAAAAAAAAAGTTTTGCGCTGAGCAGGATTCGAACCTGGCCCTCCTGGACTCAAGGCAGCTACTCATCTCACTGAGCTAAACTCATTCTCTCAAAAAAGAGGAGGAGAGACTGACAATTCTGCTAAAATGAGCAGAAGCTGCTCATTTTTTGTGCTGAGAAGAGGCAAAAAGGCTGAAAAGTTTGCAGAAAAGAGATAAATCAGCAGAATATCTGCAGAAAAGAGGTAGAACAAAAGAGAAAACTGAAAACAGGTTTTGCCATGACCGGGATTTGAACCTGGCCGTTCTGGTCTCAAGGCAGCTGCTCATCTCACTGAACCAAACTCATTCTCGCAAAAACAAGAGATGGAGAAAGGGGCAATTTTGCTAAATGAGCAGAAGCTGCTGAGAATTGTGCTGAGAAGAAGTGAAAAGGCTGAAAATTTTGCAGAAAAGAGGTGAATCAGCAGAATTTCTGCAGAAAAGAGGTAAAGAAGCAATAACTTGCGCTGAAAAGAGATGAATCAGCAGAATTTATGCTCAAAAGAGTTTTTTTCTGAAAACAGCTGAGATTTGTGCTGATAAGAGGTGAAAGGGCTGAAAACTTTGCAGAAGAGGTGAATCAGCAGAATTTCTGCTAAAAAGAGGTAAAGAAGCAGAAAGTTGCGCTGAAAAGAGATGAATCAGCAGAATTTCTGCTCAAAAGAGTTTTTTTCTGAAAACAGCTGAGATTTGTGCTGATAAGAGGTGAAAATTCTGAAATTTCTGCTGAAAAGAGTTCAATCAGCAGAATTTCTGCTGAAAAGAGTTCTGCAGAACTCTTTTCAAAATTCTGCTGAAAAGAGGTTTTTTTGCTGAAAACAGCTGAAAAAGCTGGGATTTGTGCTGAAAAGTGGTGAAAAAACTGAGAATTTTGCTGAAAAGGGGTGAAAAAGCTGAAATTGAGTTAAAAAAGTTTAACTGTTAACTGAAAGAAATGTTGCCATAAGCGGGATTTGAACCCGGGCCTCCCAGTCTGAGAACGGCTGCTCATCTCACTGAGCTAAAACACGGCTCAACCGGGCAAGGAAAACTAGTGACCCCACTGATAATGTGCAAAAATGGGCAAAAAATATTGCAAAAAAAATTCAATATCTCAAAAAGTATAGAAGTTATGAGCACCAAAAGTCATAGCACACATTAGCAGAAAGAGCAGAATTTTTTAAAGTTTGAACTGAGAAAATCGGCTGAAAACTGAGGCAGTAGTTAAGCGGCAAAAAACGTACGGAAACCCCAAGAATAATAAAGAATAAAGAGAAACAGGAAAACAATTGTGTGGAAGCCCTTTTAGGGCATCCACACAATAAAGAGAAACAGGAACTCAATAGTGTGGAAGCCCTTTGAGGGCATCCACACAATAATAACTAGAAAGTGCATTTTCTGAAGAAACTGCAGTGTGAATGCTTGAATCTGAATGTATGCACTGAAATGAATTAATTGCTGAATTTTAAGTTAAAAATAAAAATGTTGAATGAGCTGGAAAATACAGAGTTTTTAACCTGAAAACAAAAGTGCAGAACTTTTGAAAGCTGATGTTCACACAAAAGAAGTTGGAAAATAGCTGAAAAGTTTTTAAATTAAAATTTGGAAAACCTAAGAAATGAGAACAGAAAATTTAGAGTCAGAAAACATCTGAATGAATATTAAAAGTTCATACTCTTTGAATCACTGAATGACTAAAGTGTAATCCCTCCACTTGGATCCACACACTTTTAAAGGTTTACATCTCTGAGCTTTGAAAGACATGCTGTTGGAAAGAGAACAACGATGGCTTCGTTTTGAGGGTAAAATGATGGCTGTAGAGCAAACACTGTGGACACAGCAGCAGTTGAAAGAGAAGTGTTTAAGATGAATCTTGGCAGAGTGAGAGAGAGCTCGTTAGGCAGGCAGGCAGGTGTGAGCCTGGTTGCTATAGTGACTGCACCCACTGGCTCCATACACACGCGCACAGACATGCACCTCACTTTTGCTGCTTAAAATGAACAGAAAAGTCAGGTCGAAACAAATCGCTCCCAAATGAAAAGTACAGGTCCTATTGACAAAATTCTTTCACCGTGAGCGACAGCAATGTCCAGTCTACCTAATTCTCAGTTTTCATGCTTGTGGAGTTTATTATATGGACGTGGTGACAGTGTAAAGACAGCCTGTACTTCTGGTTTTCAAACGAACCTTCTGAGCCATTTTAACATTAGAGTCTATGGAGGAGTTGGAGGGAGGAGGCTGTGCATGGGTGACATTTATGAAAGAACCATAACACCTAGTACAATAGTAAACACATTGTATGAAAGAGGACAGCGATGGCTACGTTTTGAGGGTAAAATCATACCTGTAGACCAAACACCGTGGACACAGCAGCAGTTTTAAAAAATATTTTAAGATGAATTTTTTTGCTCCTCTCACTCTAGCAGATCAGCTGTCTCACTCTAGCCCCAACATTCCGTCCCATACACACCCATTATAAACTCTGAAACGGCTGAAAAAACATCATGAAACTTAAACTGGAACTGAAGAAAAAGTATAATAGATATTGAAAAGATAAATACAAGTTGAATAGTTGAATGTCTTGTCTTCGTTTTAAAGTTTGAATGGTGGCTCTACGTCAATGTATATGAAAGTAGATACAGTTTTAAGAGGACTAAGTTGAAGGAGAATTTGAAGGGTCTCCCCATTGAAATACATGGGAAATTTTTGTTGAAAAAAGTTGAATAATTTTAAAAATATAAATGTTATAAATGAGAAAAGTAGAAGCAGTCATGTCCAAAAGAAGAGGAATCTAACGGTGTTTGAATGGTTTTTCTAAGTTGAACGGTTTTGAAGGAGTTAGATGCACAAAAACGTACGGAATATATAATAATAACTAGAAAGTGCATTTTCTGAAGAAACTGCAGTGTGAATGCTTGAATCTGAATGTATGCACTGAAATGAATTAACTGCTGAATTCTAAGTTAAAAAGTTTCAATGAGATAATAAAAAGAAACAGAATTTAATCTGAAAACAAAAGTGCTGATGTGCTAAAAGCTGAAGTTTACACAGAAGAACAAGTTGGGAAAAAGCTGAAAATGTTTTAAATGTAAATTAGAACACCCTTAGAAATGAGAAAAGAAAATTTAGAGTCAGAAAACATCTGAATGAATATTAAAAGTTCATATTCTTTGAATCACTGAATGACTAAAATGTGATCCCTCCACTTGGATCCACACAGATTAAAAAATTTTAAATGTCTGAACTTTGAAAGACACGGTGTTGGAAAGAGAACAACGATGGCGACGTTTTGAGGGTAAAATGATGGCTGTAGAGCAAACACTGTGGACACAGCAGCAGTTGAAAGAGAAGTGTTTAAGATGAATCTTGGCAGAGTGAGAGACAGAGCTCATTAGGCAGGCAGGTGTGAGCCTGGTTGCTATAGTGACTGCACCCACTGGCTCCATACACATGCGCACAGACATGCACCTCACTTTTGCTGCTTAAAATGAACAGAAAAGTCAGGTCGAAACAAATCGCTCCCAAATGAAAAGTACAGGTCGTATTGACAAAATTCTTTCACCGTGAGCGACAGCAATGTCCAGTCTACCTAATTCTCAGTTTTCATGCTTGTGGAGTTTATTATATGGACGTGGTGACAGTGTAAAGACAGCCTGTACTTCTGGTTTTCAAACGAACCTTCTGAGCCATTTTAACATTTGAGTCTATGGAGGAGTTGGAGGGAGGAGGCTGTGCATTGGTGACATTTATGAAAGAACCATAACACCTAGTACAATAGTAAACACATTGGATGAAAGAGGACAGCGATGGCTACGTTTTGAGGGTAAAATCATACCTGTAGACCAAACACCGTGGACACAGCAGCAGTTTTAAAAAATATTTTAAGATTAATTTTTTCGCTCCTCTCACTCTGGCAGTTGAGCTGTCTCACTCTAGCCCCAACATTCCGTCCCATACACACCCATTATAAACTCTGAAACGGGTGAAAAAACATCATGAAACTTAAACTGGAACTGAAGAAAAAGTATAATAGATATTGAAAAGATAAATAGAAGTTGAATAGTTGAATGTCTTGTCTTCGTTTTAAAGTTTGAATGGTGGATCTATGTCAATGTATGTGGAAGTAGATACAGTTTAAAGAGGAGTAAGTTGAAGGAGAATTTGAAGGGTCTCCCCATTGAAATACATGGGAAATTTTTGTTGAAAAAAGTTGAATAAAATTAAAAATATAAATGTTATAAATGAGAAAAATACAAGCAGTCATGTCCAAAAGAAGAGGAATCTAACGGTGTTTGAATGGTTTTTCTAAGTTGAACGGTTTTGAAGGAGATAGATGCACAAAAACGTACGGAATATGATATAATAATAATAATAACTAGAAAGTGCATTTTCTGAAGAAACTGCAGTGTGAATGCTTGAATCTGAATGTATGCACTGAAATGAATTAATTGCTGAATTTTAAGTTAAAATTAAAATGTTGAATGAGCTGGAAATACAGAGTTTTTAACCTGAAAACAAAAGTGCAGAACTTTTGAAAGCTGATGTTCACACAGAAGAAGTTGGAAAATAGCTGAAAAGTTTTTAAATTAAAATTTGGAAAACCTAAGAAATGAGAACAGAAAATTTAGAGTCAGAAAACATCTGAATGAATATTAAAAGTTCATATTCTTTGAATCACTGAATGACTAAAGTGAATCCCTCCACTTGGAACCACACACTTTTAAAGGTTTACATCTCTGAGCTTTGAAAGACATGCTGTTGGAAAGAGAAGAACGATGGCTTCGTTTTGAGGGTAAAATGATGGCTGTAGAGCAAACACTGTGGACACAGCAGCAGTTGAAAGAGAAGTGTTTAAGATGAATCTTGGCACAGTGAGAGACAGAGCTCGTTAGGCAGGCAGGTGTGAGCCTGGTTGCTATAGTAACTGCACCCAATGGCTCAGTACACACGCACACAGACATGCACCTCACTTTGCTGCTTAAAATGAACAGAAAAGTCAGGTCGAAACAAATTGCTCCCAAATGAAAAGTACAGGTCCTATTGACGAAATTCTTTCACCGTGAGCGGCAGCAATGTCCAGTCTACCTAATTCTCAGTTTTCATGCCTGTGGAGTTTATTATATGGACGTGGTGACAGTGTAAAAACACCATGCTCTTCTGATTTCAAACGAACCTTCTGAGCCATTTTAACATTAGAGTCTATGGAGGAGTTGGAGGGAGGAGGCTGTGCTTTGGTGACATTTATGAAAGAACCATAACACCTAGTACAATAGTAAACACATTGGATGAAAGAGGACAGCGATGGCTACGTTTTGAGGGTAAAATCATACCTGTAGAGCAAACGCTGCGGACACAGCAGCAGTTTTAAAAAAGATTTTCAGATTAATTTTTTCGCTCCTCTCACTCTGGCAGTTGAGCCTTCTCACTCTAGCCCCAACATTCCGTCCCATACACACCCATTATAAACTCTGAAACGGCTGAAAAATCATCATGAAACTTAAACTGGAACTGAAGAAAAAGGATAATACATATTGAAAAGATAAATACAAGTTGAATAGTTGAATGTCTTGTCTTCGTTTTAAAGTTTGAATGGTGGCTCTATGTCAACGTATGTTAAAGTAGATACAGTTTGAAAATGAGTAAGTTGAATGAGGATTTGAAGGGTCTCCCCATTGAAATACATGGGAAATTTTGTTGAAAAAAGTTGAATAATTTTAAAATATAAATGTTATAAATGAGAAAAGTAGAAGCAGTCATGTCCAAAAGAAGAGGAATCTAACGGTGTTTGAATGGTTTTTCTAAGTTGAACGGTTTTGAAGGAGATAGATGCCAAAAAACGTACGGAATATATAATAATAATAAAGATTACAACAACAATACTGTGAATGCTTTTACAAGCATTCACACTAATAAAGATTACAACAACAATACTGTGAATGCTTTTACAAGCATTCACACTAACTAGAAAGTGCATTTTCTGAAGAAACTGCAGTGTGAATGCTTGAATCTGAATGTATGCACTGAAATGAATTAATTGCTGAATTTTAAGTTAAAAATAAAAATGTTGAATGAGCTGGAAAATACAGAGTTTTTAACCTGAAAACAAACGTGCAGAACTTTTGAAAGCTGATGTTCACACAGAAGAAGTTGGAAAATAGCTGAAAGTTTTTAAATTAAAATTTGGAAACCTAAGAAATGAGAACAGAAAATTTAGAGTCAGAAAACATCTGAATGAATATTAAAAGTTCATATTCTTTGAATCACTGAATGACTAAAGTGAATCCCTCCACTTGGAACCACACACTTTTAAAGGTTTACATCTCTGAGCTTTGAAAGACATGCTGTTGAAAAGAGAAGAACGATGGCTTCGTTTTGAGGGTAAAATGATGGCTGTAGACCAAACACTGTGGACACAGCAGCAGTTGAAAGAGAAGTGTTTAAGATGAATCTTGGCAGAGTGAGAGACAGAGCTCGTTAGGCAGGCAGGTGTGAGCCTGGTTGCTATAGTAACTGCACCCAATGGCTCAGTACACACGCACACAGACATGCACCTCACTTTTGCTGCTTAAAATGAACAGAAAAGTCAGGTCGAAACAAATCGCTCCCAAATGAAAAGTACAGGTCCTATTGACAAAATTCTTTCACCGTGAGCGACAGCAATGTCCAGTCTACCTAATTCTCAGTTTTCATGCCTGTGGAGTTTATTATATGGACGTGGTGACAGTGTAAAGACAGCCTGTACTTCTGGTTTTCAAACGAACCTTCTGAGCCATTTTAACATTAGAGTCTATGGAGGAGTTGGAGGGAGGAGGCTGTGCATTGGTGACATTTATGAAAGAACCATAACACCTAGTACAATAGTAAACACATTGGATGAAAGAGGACAGCGATGGCTACGTTTTGAGGGTAAAATCAGACCTGTAGACCAAACACCGTGGACACAGCAGCAGTTTTAAAAAATATTTTAAGATTAATTTTTTTGCTCCTCTCACTCTAGCAGATCAGCTGTCTCACTCTAGCCCCAACATTCCGTCCCATACACACCCATTATAAACTCTGAAACGGCTGAAAAACATCATGAAACTTAAACTGGAACTGAAGAAAAGTATAATAGATATTG
Organism: Oreochromis niloticus; assembly: GCF_001858045.2. Lineage (NCBI taxonomy): Eukaryota > Metazoa > Chordata > Actinopteri > Cichliformes > Cichlidae > Oreochromis > Oreochromis niloticus. Next base: position 12,723 of record NW_020327376.1, on the reverse strand, counting down.
AAAAGATAAATACAAGTTGAATAGTTGAATGTCTTGTCTTCGTTTTAAAGTTTGAATGGTGGCTCTATGTCAACGTATATGGAAGTAATACGAGTTTAAAATGAGTAAGTTGAAGGAGATTTTGAAGGGTCTTCCCATTGAAATACATGGGAAATTTTGTTGAAAAAAGTTGAATAATTTAAAATATAAATGTTATAAATGAGAAAAATAGAAGCAGTCATGTCCAAAGAAGAGGAATCTAATGGTGTTTGAATGGTTTTCTAAGTTGAGCGGTTTGAAGGAATTAGATGCCAAAAAACGTACGGAATATATAATAATAATAATAATAAAGATTACAACAACTATACTGTGAATGCTTTTACAAGCATTCACACTAACTAGAAAGTGCATTTTCTGAAGAAACTGCAGTGTGAATGCTTGAATCTGAATGTATTCACTGAAATGAATTAATTGCTGAATTTTAAGTTAAAAATGTTGAATGAGATGAAAATATAGAAATTTGCACCTGAAAACAAAAAGCTGAACTGCTAAAAGCTGACATCCACACAGAAGTTGGAAAAGAGCTGAAAATGTTTTAAATGTAAATTAGAAAAACATAAGAAATGACAAAAGACTATTTAGAGTCAGAAAACATCTGAATGAATATTAAAAGTTCATATTCTTTGAATCACTGAATGACTAAAATGTGATCCCTCCACTTGGATCCACACAGTTTAAAAAGTTCACATCTCTGAGCTTTGAAAGACATGCTGTTGGAAAGAGAACATCGATGGCGACGTTTTGAGGGTAAAATGATGGCTGTAGGGCAAACACTGTGGACACAGCAGCAGTTGAAGAGAAGTGTTTAAAATGAATCTTGGCACAGTGAGAGAGAGAGCTCGTTAACCAGGCAGGTGTGAGCCTGGTTGCTATAGTGACTGCACCCAATGGCCCATACACACGCAGACATGCACCTCACTTTTGCTGCTTAAAATGAACAGAAAAGTCAGGCCGAAACAAATCGCTCCCAAATGAAAAGTATAAGTCGTATTGACAAAATTCTTTCACCGTGAGCGGCAGCAATGTCTAGTCTACCTAATTCTCAGTTTTCATGCCTGTGGAGTTTATTATATGGACGTGGTGACAGTGTAAAGACAGCCTGCTCTTCTGATTTTCAAAGGAACTTTCTGAGCCATTTTAACATTAGAGTCTATGGAGGAGTTGGAGGGAGGAGGCTGTGCTTTGGTGACATTTATGAAAGAACCATAACACCTAGCACAATAGTAAACACATTGGATGAAAGAGGACAGCGATGGCTACGTTTTGAGGGTAAAATCATACCTGTAGAGCAAACGCTGCGGACACAGCAGCAGTTTTAAAAAAGATTTTAAGATTAATTTTTTCGCTCCTCTCACTCTAGCAGTTCAGCTGTCTCACTCTAGCCCCAACATTCCGTCCCATACACACCCATTATAAACGCTGAAATGGCTGAAAAATCATCATGAAACTTAAACTGGAACTGAAGAAAAGTATAACAGATATTGAAAAGATAAATACAAGTTGAATAGTTGAATGTCTTGTCTTCGTTTTAAAGTTTGAATAGTGGCTCTATGTCAACGTATGTGGAAGTAGTAGGAGTTTAAAATGAGTAAGTTGAATGAGAATTTGAAGGGTCTCCCCATTGAAATACATGGGAAATTTTGTTGAAAAAAGTTGAATAAAATTAAAAATATAAATGTTAAAAATGAGAAAAATAGAAGCACACCATTCCAAAAGAAGAGGAATCTAACGGTGTTTGAATGGTTTTTCTAAGTTGAACGGTTTTGAAGGAGATAGTCGGCGAAAAACGTACGGAATAGGAAATAATAATATAATAACTAGAAAGTGCATTTTCTGAAGAAACTGCAGTGTGAATGCTTGAATCTGAATGTATGCACTGAAATCAATTAATTGCTGAATTTTAAGTTAAAAGTAAAAATGTTGAATGAGCTGGAAAATACAGAGTTTTTAACCTGAAAACAAAAGTGCAGAACTTTTGAAAGCTGATGTTCACACAGAAGAAGTTGGAAAATACCTGAAAAGTTTTTAAATTAAAACTTGGAAAACCTAAGAAATGAGAACAGAAAATTTAGAGTCAGAAAACATCTGAATGAATATTAAAAGTTCATATTCTTTGAATCACTGAATGACTAAAGTGTAATCCCTCCACTTGGATCCACACTTTTAAAGTTTACATCTCTGAGCTTTGAAAGACATGCTGTTGGAAAGAGAACAACGATGGCTTCGTTTTGAGGGTAAAATGATGGCTGTAGAGCAAACACTGTGGACACAGCAGCAGTTGAAAGAGAAGTGTTTAAGATGAATCTTGGCACAGTGGGAGACAGAGCTTGTTAGGCAGGCAGGTGTGAGCCTGGTTGCTATAGTGACTGCACCCAATGGCTCAGTACACACGCACACAGACATGCACCTCACTTTTGCTGCTTAAAATGAACAGAAAAGTCAGGCCGAAACAAATCGCTCCAAATGAAAAGTATAAGTCGTATTGACAAAATTCTTTCACCGTGAGTGGCAGCAATGTCCAGTCTACCTAATTCTCAGTTTTCATGCCTGTGGAGTTTATTATATGGACGTGGTGACAGTGTAAAGACAGCCTGCTCTTCTGATTTTCAAAGGAACTTTCTGAGCCATTTTAACATTGGAGTCTATGGAGGAGTTGGAGGGAGGAGGCTGTGCTTTGGTAACATTTATGAAAGAACCATAACACCTAGCACAATAGTAAACACATTGGATGAAAGAGGACAGCGATGGCTACGTTTTGAGGGTGAAATCAGACCTGTAGAGCAAACGCTGCGGACACAGCAGCAGTTTTAAAAAATATTTTAAGATTAATTTTTTCGCTCCTCTCACTCTGGCAGTTGAGCTGTCTCACTCTAGCCCAACATTCCGTCCCATACACACCCATTATAAACTCTGAAACGGGTGAAAAAACACCATGAACTTAAACTGGAACTGAAGAAAAAGTATAATAGATATTGAAAGATAAATACAAGTGAATAGTTGATGTCTTGTCTTCGTTTTAAAGTTTGAACGGTGGCTCTATGTCAATGTATGTGGAAGTAGATACAGTTTAAAGAGGAGTAAGTTGAAGGAGAATTTGAAGGGTCTCCCCATTGAAATACATGGGAAATTTTTGTTGAAAAAACTTGAATAATTTTAAAATATAAATGTTATAAATGAAAAAAATACAAGCAGTCATGTCCAAAAGAAGAGGAATCTAACGGTGTTTGAATGGTTTTTCTAAGTTGAACGGTTTTGAAGGAGATACAGTACAAAAACGTACGGAATAGATAATAATAAAATAGAACTAGAAAGTGCATTTTCTGAAGAAACTGCAGTGTGAATGCTTGAATCTGAATATATGCACTGAAATGAATTAATTGCTGAATTTTAAGTTAAAAATGTTGAATGAGATGAAAAATACAGAAATTTTAACCTGAAAACCAAAGTGCTGAACTGCTAAAAGCTAACATCCACACAGAAGAAGTTGGAAAAGAGCTGAAAGTGTTTTATATGTAATTAGAAAAACCTAAGAAATGAGAACAGAAAATTTAGAGTCAGAAAACACCTGAATGAATATTAAAAGTTCATATTCTTTGAATCACTGAATGACTAAGTGTAATCCCTACACTTGGATCCACACACTTTTAAAGGTTTACATCTCTGAGCTTTGAAAGACATGCTGTTGGAAAGAGAAGAACGATGGCTTCGTTTTGAGGGTAAAATGATGGCTGTAGACCAAACACTGTGGACACAGCAGCAGTTGAAGAGAAGTGTTTAAGACGAATCTTGGCACAGTGAGAGAGAGAGCTCGTTAGGCAGGCAGGTGTGAGCCTGGTTGCTATAGTGACTGCACCCAATGGCTCAGTACACACGCTCACAGACATGCACCTCACTTTGCTGCTTAAAATGAACAGAAAAGTCAGGTCGAAACAAATCGCTCCCAAATGAAAGTACAGGTCCTATTGACGAAATTCTTTCACCGTGAGCGGCAGCAATGTCCAGTCTACCTAATTCTCAGTTTTCTGCCTGTGGAGTTTATTATATGGACGTGGTGACAGTGTAAAAACACCATGCTCTTCTGATTTTCAAACGAACCTTCTGAGCCATTTTAACATTAGAGTCTATGGAGGAGTTGGAGGGAGGAGGCTGTGCTTTGGTGACATTTATGAAAGAACCATAACACCTAGTACAATAGTAAACACATTGGATGAAAGAGGACAGCGATGGCTACGTTTTGAGGGTAAATCAGACCTGTAGAGCAACGCTGCGGACACAGCAGCAGTTTTAAAAAGATTTTAGGATTAATTTTTTGCTCCTCTCACTCTAGCAGTTAAGCTGTCTCACTCTAGCCCCAACATTCGTCCATACACCCATTATAAACTCTGAACGGTGAAAAAACATCATGAACTTAAACTGGAACTGAAGAAAAAGTATAATAGATATTGAAAAGATAAATACAAGTTGAATAGTTGAATGTCTTGTCTTCGTTTTAAAGTTTGAATGGTGGCTCTATGTCAACGTATGTGGAAGTAGATACAGTTTGAAAATGAGTAAGTTGAATGAGGATTGAAGGGTCTCCCCATTGAAATACATGGGAAATTTTTGTTGAAAAAAGTTGAATAATTTAAAAATATAAATGTTATGAATGAGAAAATAGAAGCATTAATGTCCAAAAGAAGAGGAATCTAATGGTGTTTGAATGGTTTTTCTAAGTTAACGGTTTTAAAGGAGTTAGATGCCAAAAAACGTACGGATGTGGTATAGATAATAATAATAATAAAGATTAGAAGAACAATACTGTGAATGCTTTAACAAGCATTCACACTAATAAAGATTACAACAACAATACTGTGAATGCTTTTACAAGCATTCACACTAATAATAAGATTACAACAACAATACTGTGAATGCTTTTACAAGCATTCACACTAATAAGATTACAAACAATACTGTGAATGCTTTTACAAGCATTCACACTAATAATAAAGATTAGAAGAACAATACTGTGAATGCTTTTACAAGCATTCACACTAATAAAGATTAGAAGAACAATACTGTGAATGCTTTTACAAGCATTCACACTAATAAATAGAAAAATAAAGATTACAACAACAATACTGTGAATGCTTTTACAAGCATTCACACTAATGAGTAACAGTAGGGTGAACATTAGGTAAGGCTGCACTTTTTGCAGCGATCTCATAGAAAACTATTCGCGCATATATAAAACAGGTCGTGGCTCCGAACCGTAGTAAAGGGACCTCTGGCTAATACGTCAGGTTCATGTCGGGCTCGTTGCCAAAACTAGCTTTACTTGTTGTCTGGGTCAACTTTGCTAGCGAGAGACAGAGAGAGGCGTGAAAGGCTGCTTCAACGGAACTTATTGTTTCAGAGGAAAACACAAGCACAGTGAACAATCGAGTCTTAATAGCTTACTTACAACTGGGCTCGTCAGGCACTCTTCTTAGCTGCAGTGGTTATTATTATATTTACATCCCAGCTCCAGCTCCCGTTTCTGGTCGGTGACAAGTCGTACTTTCCGACTTTTTCTCTCTTCCTCGCGCACAGACACATAACGGGTATGGCAGTCCATTCTCGGACTACACTGCCCATGAGGCTACATTCTTTACAGCTATGCCTGTAACACTCTGCCTATTGCCTTCATATTGAATCATTTTTGTGAATAATTTTTAAAAATATTTCTTCACATCATTATGCGGGCTGCAAGTAGAGGTGACATGGGCCGAGAGATTGAGACACAGGCATTAGAGCCTCTTAATGCGTGTTTTGTTTGGGTTTCCACCAGCGTGGAAAGCAAAAATAAAGAGGGCATAGCCTTATGAAACAGGAAAATACCGCCGTGTAATCCATTCATTTCAACAAAGTAACTGTATTCTGAATACCAGCTTTTAAACGGTAACTGTAACGGAATACAGTTACTCATATTTTGTATTTAAATACGTAACGGCGGTACATGTATTCCATTACTCCCAACACTGGCATGTATTACCAGTGACCACAGATGAAAAGCAGCCCTTTGGCTAACTCTGCCTTATTTACATTGATATATTCATTAATATGCACTTTCCCTTTTAAATAAATGCATTCATATTTACCTGAGATAATGATCAAAACTTTTTCAAAGAAGTGTTCATTTCAGTGAAAGTACTAAACATACTATAAAAATATGGTTTCTGGATTTGGATCTGTTTTAAAGATTCTTGTTTGGTTCTTGGATGTTTCTTCCTGTTAAAAGGGAGTTTTTGCTTCCCACTGTCGCCAAACTGCTTTCTCATAGGGGGTCATATGATTGTTGGGTTCTTCTCTGTATGCATTATTATAGGGGTTACCTTATAATATAAAGCACCTTGAGGACTGTTGTTGTGATTTGGTGCTGTATAAATAAAATTGAAGTGAATCGAATTGAAAACTGCTGCCACATCGGCCCCTCGGCCTGTGCTTTGAGGATAGTTAGTAGTCTGATAAAAGGTATGACTCAGGGGTGTTGATTGATTTACACTAAAATAATCATCCTGCTGTAACCAGGTTTCTGTAATGCAGAGTAAATTGATTTGTTGATCAATTATTAATTCATGTACTAACAGATACTTGAAAGAGAGAGACCTAATATTTAATAATCCACATTTCACTGTTTTACTCTTTGGTGCAGATGTGGATACTGTACTGTTCTTTCTTTGTGATTTTTTTATGTTTAAGTTGCTTTCTGCTGGTTTTTAGCTTGTTTTTTGTCTCTTTGGGATCTGACACAGTCTCTCAGGGGATGGGGTTTTGGGCGGATAATGGCAGGAGAGAAGCTGCAGAGAGGCATGTAAGACTGCAGCTCTGGATAGTCACATTTTGCAGGGTTTAATACATTTGAGTATTAATAAATGGAATGGATGCCTTGTCTCCTAACAAGACCAGGTTTCCTTCAGAAAGTTTCCCAATTATCTATAAAACCCACATTGTTTTTTGGACACCACTCAGACAGCCAGCAATTTAAGGAGAACATGCGAATAAACATGTCACTCCTGGTCCGAGTGGAGAGGGGACCAGAGAAAACTACAGACTCTGATATTGTTTTGGCAAAGTTAGACACAGGTTCAATATTAATTTAGTGACCTCTGATTGACGTAACTGGGTGTCATTACTGCCAACGTGAATTATAATTTTCCTGAATTCACGTTTACCCTGGCGTTCCATAGGCTCTGGCCCTGGAAGACAATTGACTGTGGTTGCTGGTGTCTCTAGCTTCACATGTCTCAGAACAGAATCACCAATTACCAGAGTTTGATCCCCCGTGGGTGTGTCGCCGAGTGGGGGAAAATGGTTAGACACATGAACAAGTTGGTGGTGTACTCGGGGCTTCTGTTTAAGACTATGTTGCCTCCTCACCATCAGCCAGCCATCCTGTTCGGGACAATCTGCTGGGGGAGAGCTAGCGGTCCTACACTACCTTCGGCTGCACCGGCTAGAGGGGCCTGGCTAGCAACGGGTGTTTCAAGTTTACGAAGCCAAGCCTCCAATTCAGTGATCCTGGCCTCCAGAGCTGCAAATAGGCTACATTTATTACATGTGTCATTATTGGTAAAGGAGGCAGAGGAGTAACTAAACATCTGATACAATGAGCAGGAAAGTGCAGGAGGGACAGATGAAGAGGCCATGCTGCTAGAGAGTTGGCTAAGAGCTAAGCTAAGCTAGCGACTCGCTAAAGACACAGATTGGAAATTCACAGAGCGTATGCTTCAGATGAAGCACGTGAAGATTACACTCACTATGAAATAAAAAGTAATCTATCTATAAATGTTTAATGAAATTGGCTATGCAGATAAGCTAAACAAAACATGACTGTGTGTTAGAACATGAACAGGAAGTGGTACTGTACCGCAGAGAGAGCGAAGATTAACCCCACTAACTGCATGTCTTTGGGCTGTGTTTATACCTTTATCACCCTGTGTTCTCTCGTTAAGTGTTACTTTCTTGTTTTTCTCTATTTTACTTTAAGAATAAGATTTTGTCCTGTGTTAGTTTTGCTTCCTGTCTGTTGACACCTGTTAATTACTTTCACCTGCATCTTATTCCCCTTTTGTATGTCATTTTAGTAATATGTCATTGATTTTCTTCTGTCTGTGAAGAAATGTTAAAAATATTTCTTATGAGTGTTCTTGCTTTGATTCTGATCTGCTTTAGCTACTAAAGTGTTACAATAAAACAAAGGAGTAAGAGTTTGAATGCAAGAAGTCTGTTCAGTCTAGTTTTTGGTGTCCAGGTGTTCTTCCAATACACAGTGGATGTTCATTTTATATCTGTAAAGAAGCCGCTTGTTAGAAGCATAAATTTCTGTTAGACTCCAACTGTGTTAAACTGTTGACCCTTCAGGTTGTTCAACACAGAATTAGACAGAATGACTGCTGGAGAAATCGACTTTATGTATTTTATTTAGAAGTGTAAAGACTTAGGTGTGCAAAGGTTGCAGCAGCAAGGTGTCAGGTGTGTTTTATATCAGGTCAGATTTAGTTTGACACTTGAAATGCAGCCCACCAGATCAGGGATGGTATATTCCTACCTCCTGGTATGACATAAAAGCAAAAGCAATAAACTTAACCTGTGATGTCAGACAGAATGGAGCTTGTAATACAATCGACTGCAGAGTGGGCCGTCTTTCTCCTTTCAACTCGGACCCTCTACAAAGGGCCTGAGCTGGAAGGGCTTGAGGGTCCTGAACAGAATCTTTGCTGGTCCGAGGACTGCTATCTTCTGGACAGAGTTCTCAGATGTCATTCCTGGCTCTTGGTTCCTGATGTTGGTATTACTTTGTATAGCTACATCTATCACTATAGCTGTCTCCCTCTGCTTGTCCACCAAAACTATGCCCGGTTGGTTTCCCAACACTAGCTTGTTTGTTTATATCTCAAAGTCCCACAGGATGTTAGTTCTGTCATTCTCAACCATCCTAGAGGGCGTGTCCCATTTTGACCTTGGGACCTCCGGGCCATACTCAGGAAAGAGGTTCCTATATCATACACCAGTCACTTGGTTATGGCGTTCCAATAATGCCTGCTTGCTAGCATCTTGCACCCTGCTGTTATGTGCTGGATTGTCTCAGGGGTATCTTTACACAGCCTGCACCTGGGGTCTTGCCTGGTGTGGTAGACCCAGCCTCTATGGATATTGTGCTCAGAGCTGTTCCTGTGCTGCTGTGATTAGTAACTCTGTGTTGTCTTTCAATTCAGCTCTGTCCAGTCTTAGTAGGATTTTGATATCGATCACTTATTCCATAGGGTGATGCAGGCTGATATGATGTTGGAAAGCTGTTTGTAGCTAAATGTGGATTTAAACTTTACATTGCTTGGAAAGCGAGATTTAGTGCCCTGGTCCACTTAATATCAAGGTGGGCTGTATGTGGCCCATGATGTAAAATGAGTTTGACATCATTGCACTAGGTGGACTTCTGATTTATTGTAAAAAGAGAGGTGTTACATCTCCCTTAGGATTTTAGGTCAAATATCATTATAAGGAATACTGGTCAGCCAAAATCCCTAAAGGTGGGATTTGGGCTCCCAGCAAATGGGTTGCACTAGATTAATGAGCTTTACAACAGATCTTTGGCTTGTGACAGTGTTTGACTTTTTGAGCTGACTGTGACCAGTGGATTTTCCCTTGAGACCTCTGGTCGGCTCAGTGCTCTCTTTAATTAAAGGGAATCATTGCACAGTGCACAGATCCAGAGGACTTTACTCATACCTTAAACACAGCTCACTAACACTAGCTGGACTTTAAATGAAGCTTCTAATGTGGTGTTCTAATGACTGAGAGATGACCCACAGTGTTCTAATGGAAAAACTCAAGACAAACATGGACAAATAAGTCTTTTTGCAGTACTCCTATGTTACATAGTTAAATCTCCAGATTAAATTATATACAAATGTTTATTTATTAGATGTCAAATCATATCACTTTACAGACATTAGCGATTTGCCTTTTATTTAAACTATCATTAACAGGCAAGTGACATTAGTGGATATTTGCTGAAGAACTGCAAAAGGTAAATATCTTTCTGAAAAGCTTTAAATGATGCAAATATGATTATAATATATCAAGGAATGTAATAAATCCAAGAATTAATCTTTGTTAGGAAAAGCTGGTCAGACATTACAGATATAACACAGGAATGAGAAAAGACTTTAGAGCCAACCGAATGTATACATGTATTGTCAGAGCTGAGAAAAATCAAACACACAAACAAAACAGAGCGTATGTCTACACTGGTGAAATAGCAGCTCTTGCTAGTACTTTATGAGCAAACTTGATACATCTACAGTCTGTACATATTGTCTCACTGTGATATTATCCTTGTGACAATCAGTATATTGTATTTATAAGGCATATTATTATCAAACTGTGTAGATGGAATATGTAGCAAAATTTCTGGGAAGATTTTTTTTTTTATAGCAGAAAAGGCATAAGAATACTCTGGAGAGTAACCCTTACCTACACTAATGAAATACATGCATATAATTACGATATAATATATTTCATCGAGGCACCAGATCACTTCACTGTAGGGAACAAGTGTTCAGGGTTTCCTTTGTCGTGCATTTCTTTCCAGTCCCAGTTTAGCTAAGTAACATTTCTTTCCCTGTTCAGTGGACACAGACAATTTGACCATAGAGCAGTGTTTGCAACTTAATTTGTCTTTTGACCAGTTCTGCAGCCTGTGCCTTTGGCCTGCCAAGTTTTCATTATCATTCACTACCTGTACACAGGGCTCTGTAGGAGATTTGCAGTATCTAGCTTTGGAGGATAATCGTGAAATCCCATTAAGGCTCTTGTGTTTACTGAGACAAAACAGCAGCATTACTTAACAGTTCTTCTGTTTGGGCACCTGTGTTTCCTTTATAGCTGTGAACTGTTGATTACTTACTGCCTGCAAGGCTCCATTTTGTCATTTTATGAGATTTTTCTCTTCAAATGTAAAAAATGTAAATGTATTTTTGGAAGCATGTACACTGCATCGTAATTAAAACTAGCTCATGTCAGTCCAAGGTATGACTGGATGCACTAGCCATACTTTGACATATCATTACATTCTTAAGCATAACCACCAGGTACTGTGACTGTCCACATAATACATTATAAGTAAAGCACAAAGCTTTCACCACAAATTTATTCTGTTTGCTTTATCCTGCTCTAAGTAAACTTGAGATGACTGAAATGATCTCAGATACCATCTAGAGCAGTAAATATTGGAGGAATATAATTTCACAATACGACATTAGGTAGAAAAAATTAATAGGTAGGTGTAAAAATTATTATTACTTGGGGGGGGGACAAGTGAGTCTTGTGACTGCTTAAATTGCTACTTATCTCACCTTTAGAAGAAATGAAAGAAAATGTATTTGTTGGGAAGGTTTTTTAAAGAAAGCCCACATTTTGAATATGTGGCTGTTTCCGTGTTTTGCAGCTATTTGGTTCTAAAAGCATTTCTGTGGCTTTAACGTTGAAGGATTCTTCTGTGATGGAAGCCAGGGGTGTTTTTGGGGCTTGCAGCATAGCAAGTACTCAAAGTCAATATACTGATGTGGTCAGGCAGCTAGAAATGCATGCAGACTTTAGATGAGCCAGCAGCAGGGTGTCTGTGTAAAAAGAATACCAAGTCACGGTATGGATATATGAACTTGTCATTCAGGTGTCTAATGAAGCTGACAATGCTTAATCTGGTGGATGAAACAAGATGATATTGGATTAAACATCTTCACAAAAGATGACAATAAAAAGAACAGAACATATACATATTGACTTTTAACTGTCAGAATTGTGGAATCAAAATCCTTTGCTGTACATGTATTTTTTCATTATAGGAGTGTTGCTGAAGTGTGCTGAGCAAATGGAGTTGTCTCTAATGTGCACAGGTGATGGAGTAGAGAGCCTGGTGTGGCCCATCACTCACCGTAATGTCTCCAATGCCTTGCTGTGAGTGCTGTGTGTGTGTGTGCATGTGTGAGATGTTCACAGAAGATAGAAGTCAGAACAACTTGCAAAAATAAATAATAAAACAACAATAATAATAAAAACTATTTTTAAACTTTGCCTCTCTAGACCACTACAATGGATTTTACATCAAACAATCAAAATGGGATTGAAGTGCAAGTTTTCACTTTCAGTTTAAGGGATTTTATACACTCTCCAATTTTCACAGGTTCAAAAGTCATTGGGAATCGACTAACAAGCAGTTTTATGGTGAGGTGAGGCCTTTTTATTGGGCTAGAGGGCTATGTTTTTTTTGTGTGTTTGCATTCATGCGTGCATTTGTGTCATGCTGTCATTCTGCCTTTAAAAATTATATCTTGTACAGTTGAATTAATTCTGATAAAAATTTGCAGTGATGTAAAGTGGAGTCATGTCAACAATTCATTAAAAATGTTTTTTTTTTTACATCCACAGAGGTATTCAAGATGAACTTACCAAAGATTATTTTTAGCAATAAAAAGCCTTATAACTTAGAAACTAGGATTCATTCAAGTGTGGTGTGTATTGTCAGCATATAGAACGTACCATATAAAGATTTGATCTGACCTCTCCTTCTAGGTCAGAAGACTGATATTAAGGTCAAAGCGATAATAATGCTCTATAGAGATTTAAAATATCAATAGGTTTTCACTGATGATAACACATTAACATGAG